>NW_024037372.1:0-45290 GCF_015832195.1 Motacilla alba alba
TAGGACCAAGGGCCTACCTAGTACAACAAATGATTCTACCTGGGGAAACAAAACTCACCAGCCCACGAACCTGGTCTCAGTTTGCAGAGCTCCATGGGCACTCTAAAAGCAGCACGAGTTGGACAAGGTGGCAGCATGTCCCTGGGCAGCACCTTGATATTGGTGGAAATCCAGCAGGCAGACGGCCCCTAAGGACCAAGGGCCTACCTGGTACTGACAAAGGCTTCTGCCCATGGAAACAAAACCCACCACCCCAGGTTCCTGGTCTCAGTTTGCAGAGCTCCGTGGGCACTCTCAAAGCAGCACGAGTTGGCACAGGTGGCAGCTTGTCCCAGGGTGGCATCTTCAGATTCGTGGAAATCCTGCTGCCTGCCTGCCCCTAAGGGCCAAGAGGCTACGTGGTACTTACAAAGGCTTCTGCCCGGGGAAAAAAAACCCACAAACCCACGTTCCTGGTCTTACTTTGAAGAAGTCCATGGGCACTCTCAAAGAAGCCCGAGTTGGCACAGGTGGCAGCTTGTCCCTGGGCGGAACTTGATTTTCGTGGAAATCCAGCAGGCAGACGGCCCCTAAGGAACAAGGGCCTACCTGGTACTGACAAAGGCTTCTGCCCAGGGAAACAAAATTCACCAACCCACGTTCCTGGTGTCAGTTTGCAGAGCTCTATGAGCCCTCTCAAAGCAGCCCAAGATGGCACAGGATTGCAGCTTGTCCCGGGCGGCATCCTGATATTCGTTGAAATCCTGCTGCCAGCCTACCCTAAGGAACAAGGGCCTACCTGGTACTGACCAAGGCTTCTCCCCAGGGAAAAAAAAACTCAGCACCCCACGTTCCTGGTCTCAGTTTGCAGAGCTCCATGGGCAATCTCAAAGCAGCGTGAGTTGGCACAGGTGGCAGCTTGTCCCTGGGCAGCATCTTGATATTCATGGAAATCCAGCAGGCTGCCTGCCCTTAGGGACCAAGGTCCTACCTGGTACTGCAAATGCTTCTGCCCGGGAAAACAAAACTCAGCACCCCACGTTCCTGGTGTCAGTTTGCAGAGCTCCATGGGCAACCTCAAAGCAGCCCAAATTGGCACAGGTGTCAGCTTGTCCCTGGGCAGCATCTTGATATTCATAGAAATCCAGCAGGCTGCCAGCCCTTAGGGACCAAGGTCCTACCTGGTACTGCAAATGCTTCTGCCCGGGAAAACAAAACTCAGCACCCCACGTTCCTGGTCTCAGTTTGCAGAGCTCCATGGGCACTCTCAAAGCAGCCCGAGCTGGCACAGGTGGCAGCTTGTCTCTGGGCGGCATCTTCAGATTCGCTGAAATAAAGCAGGCAGCGAGACAGGGAGGGCCGAGGGCCTACCTGGTACTGACAAAGGCTTCTGCCCGGGAAAACAAAACTCAGCACCCCACGTTCCTGGTCTCAGTTTGCAGAGCTCCATGGGCACTCTAAAAGCAGCAGGAGTTGGACAAGGTGGCAGCTTGTCCCTGGGCAGCACCTTGATTTTCGCGGAAATCTAGCAGGCAGACGGCCCCTAAGGACCAAGGGCCTACCTGGTACTGACAAAGGCTTCTGCCCATGGAAACAAAACCCAGCACCCCAGGTTCCTGGTCTCAGTTTGCAGAGCTCCATAGGCACTCTCAAAGCAGCACGAGTTGGCACAGGTGGCAGCTTGTCCCAGGGTGGCATCTTCAGATTCGTGGAAATCCAGCTGCCTACCTGCCCCTAAGGGCCAAGAGCCTACGTGGTACTTACAAAGGCTTCTGCCCGGGGAAAAAAAACCCACAAACCCACGTTCCTGGTCTTACTTTGAAGAACTGCATGGGCAATCTCAAAACAGCCCGAGTTGGCACAGGTGCCAGCTTGTCCCTGGGTGGCATCTTCAGATTCGTGGAAATCCTGCAGCCAGCCTGCCCCTAAGGGCCGAGGTCCTTCCTGGTACTTACAATGGCTTCTGCCCGGAGAAACAAAACCCACAAACCCACGGTCCTGGTCTTACTTCGAATAACGCCATGGGCACTCTCAAAGAAGCACAAGCTGGCACAGGTGGCAGCTTGTCCCTGGGCGGCATCTTGATATTCGTGGAAATCCAGCAAGCAGCCGGCCCCGATGGAACAAGGACCTACCTGGAACTGACAAATGCTTCTGCCCAGGGAAAGAAAATTCACCAACCCACGTTCCTGTTCTCAGTTTGCAGAGCTCCCTGGGCACTCTCAAAGCAGCCCAGGTTGGCACAGGTGGCAGCTTGTCCCTGGCCGGCATCTTGATATTCGTGGAAATCCAGCAGGCTGCCTGCCCTTAAGGACCAAGAGCCTACCTGGTACTGCAAATGCTTCTGCCCGGGAAAACAAACTCACTACCCCACATTCCTGGTCTCAGTTTGCAGAGCTCCGTGGGCACTCTCGAAGCAGCCCGAGTTGGCATAGGTGGCATGTTTGTCCGTCGGCAGCACCTTGATATTCGTGGAAATGCAGCTGGCAGACGGCCACTATGGAACAAGGGCCTACCGGGTACTGACAAAGGCTTCTGCCCAGGGAAACAAAATTCACCAACACACGTTCCTGGTCTCAGTTTGCAGAGCTCCGTGAGCACTCTCAAAGCAGCCCGAGTTGCCACAGGATTGCAGCTTGTCCCTGCGCGGCATCTTGATAATCGTAAAAATCCAGCAGGCAGACGGTTCCTAAGGAACAAGGGCCTACCTGGAACAGACAAAGGCTTCTGCCCATGGAAACAAAACCCACAAACCCCACGTTCCTTGTCTCAGTTTGCAGAACTCCATGGGCACTCTCAAAGTAGCCCAAGTTGGCACAGGTGGCAACTTGTCCCTGGGCGGCATCTTGATATTCGTGGAAATCCAGCAGGCTGCCTGCCCTTAAGGACCAAGGGCCTACCTGGTACTGACAAAGGCTTCTGCCCAGGGAAACAAAATTCACCACCCCACGGTCCCGGTTTCAGTTTGCAGAGCTCTATGGGCACTCTCAAAGCAGCCCAAGATGGCACAGGATTGCAGCTTGTCCCGGGCGGCATCCTGATATTCGTTGAAATCCTGCTGGCAGCCTACCCTAAGGAACAAGGGCCTAGCTGGTACTGACAAAGTCTTCTGCCCAGGGAAAAAAAAACTCAGCACCCCACGTTCCTGGTGTCAGTGTGCACAGCTCCATGGGCACTCTCAAAGCAGCCCAAATTGACACAGGTGTCAGCTTGTCCCTGGGCAGCATCTTGATATTCGTGGAATCCTGTAGTCAGGCGGCCAGTACTGTCTTAGGACCTACCTGGTAGTGACAAAGGCTTCTGCCCGCGGAAGCAAAACCCATAACCCCACATTCCTGGTCTCAGTTTACAGAGCTTCGTGGGCACTCTCAAAGCAGCCCAAGTTGGCACAGGTGGCAGCTTGTCCCTGGGCGGCATCTTGAAATTCATGGAAATTCAGGAGGCTGCCTGCCCTTAAGGACCAAGGTCCTACCTGGTACTGCAAATGCTTCTGCCCGGGGAAACAAAACTCAGCACCCCACAGTCCTGGTCTCAGTTTGCAGAGCTCCATGGGCACTCTCAAAGCAGCCCGAGTTGGCACAGGTGGCAGCTTGTCCCTGGGCGGCATCTTCAGATTCGCTGAAATAAAGCAGGCAGCGAGCCACGAAGGGCCGAGGGCCTACCTGGTACTGACAAAGGCTTCTGTCCGGGAAAACAAAACACAGCACCCCACGATCCTGGTCTCAGTTTCAAGAGCTCCATGGGCACTCACAAAGCAGGGCGAGTTGGTCAAGGTGGCAGATTGTCCCTGGGCAGCACCTTGATTTTCGCGGAAATCTAGCAGGCAGACGGCCCCTAAGGACCAAGGGCCTACCTGGTACTGACAAAGGCTTCTGCCCATGGAAACAAAACCCAGCACCCCAGGTTCCTGGTCTCAGTTTGCAGAGCTCCATAGGCACTCTCAAAGCAGCACGAGTTGGCACAGGTGGCAGCTTGTCCCAGGGTGGCATCTTCAGATTCGTGGAAATCCTGCTGCCTACCTGCCCCTAAGGGCCAAGAGCCTACGTGGTACTTACAAAGGCTTCTGCCCGGGGAAAAAAAACCCACAAACCCACGTTCCTGGTCTTACTTTGAAGAACTGCATGGGCAATCTCAAAACAGCCCGAGTTGGCACAGGTGCCAGCTTGTCCCTGGGTGGCATCTTCAGATTCGTGGAAATCCTGCAGCCAGCCTGCCCCTAAGGGCCGAGGTCCTTCCTGGTACTTACAATGGCTTCTGCCCGGAGAAACAAAACCCACAAACCCACGGTCCTGGTCTTACTTCGAATAACGCCATGGGCACTCTCAAAGAAGCACAAGCTGGCACAGGTGGCAGCTTGTCCCTGGGCGGCATCTTGATATTCGTGGAAATCCAGCAAGCAGCCGGCCCCGATGGAACAAGGACCTACCTGGAACTGACAAATGCTTCTGCCCAGGGAAAGAAAATTCACCAACCCACGTTCCTGTTCTCAGTTTGCAGAGCTCCCTGGGCACTCTCAAAGCAGCCCAGGTTGGCACAGGTGGCAGCTTGTCCCTGGCCGGCATCTTGATATTCGTGGAAATCCAGCAGGCTGCCTGCCCTTAAGGACCAAGAGCCTACCTGGTACTGCAAATGCTTCTGCCCGGGAAAACAAACTCACTACCCCACATTCCTGGTCTCAGTTTGCAGAGCTCCGTGGGCACTCTCGAAGCAGCCCGAGTTGGCATAGGTGGCATGTTTGTCCGTCGGCAGCACCTTGATATTCGTGGAAATGCAGCTGGCAGACGGCCACTATGGAACAAGGGCCTACCGGGTACTGACAAAGGCTTCTGCCCAGGGAAACAAAATTCACCAACACACGTTCCTGGTCTCAGTTTGCAGAGCTCCGTGAGCACTCTCAAAGCAGCCCGAGTTGCCACAGGATTGCAGCTTGTCCCTGCGCGGCATCTTGATAATCGTAAAAATCCAGCAGGCAGACGGTTCCTAAGGAACAAGGGCCTACCTGGAACAGACAAAGGCTTCTGCCCATGGAAACAAAACCCACAAACCCCACGTTCCTTGTCTCAGTTTGCAGAACTCCATGGGCACTCTCAAAGTAGCCCAAGTTGGCACAGGTGGCAACTTGTCCCTGGGCGGCATCTTGATATTCGTGGAAATCCAGCAGGCTGCCTGCCCTTAAGGACCAAGGGCCTACCTGGTACTGACAAAGGCTTCTGCCCAGGGAAACAAAATTCACCACCCCACGGTCCCGGTTTCAGTTTGCAGAGCTCTATGGGCACTCTCAAAGCAGCCCAAGATGGCACAGGATTGCAGCTTGTCCCGGGCGGCATCCTGATATTCGTTGAAATCCTGCTGGCAGCCTACCCTAAGGAACAAGGGCCTAGCTGGTACTGACAAAGTCTTCTGCCCAGGGAAAAAAAAACTCAGCACCCCACGTTCCTGGTGTCAGTGTGCACAGCTCCATGGGCACTCTCAAAGCAGCCCAAATTGACACAGGTGTCAGCTTGTCCCTGGGCAGCATCTTGATATTCGTGGAATCCTGTAGGCAGGCGGCCAGTACTGTCTTAGGACCTACCTGGTAGTGACAAAGGCTTCTGCCCGCGGAAGCAAAACCCATAACCCCAAATTCCTGGTCTCAGTTTACAGAGCTTCGTGGGCACTCTCAAAGCAGCCCAAGTTGGCACAGGTGGCAGCTTGTCCCTGGGCGGCATCTTGAAATTCATGGAAATTCAGGAGGCTGCCTGCCCTTAAGGACCAAGGTCCTACCTGGTACTGCAAATGCTTCTGCCCGGGGAAACAAAACTCAGCACCCCACAGTCCTGGTCTCAGTTTGCAGAGCTCCATGGGCACTCTCAAAGCAGCCCGAGTTGGCACAGGTGGCAGCTTGTCCCTGGGCGGCATCTTCAGATTCGCTAAAATAAAGCAGGCAGCGAGCCACGAAGGGCCGAGGGCCTACCTGGTACTGACAAAGGCTTCTGTCCGGGAAAACAAAACACAGCACCCCACGATCCTGGTCTCAGTTTCAAGAGCTCCATGGGCACTCACAAAGCAGGGCGAGTTGGTCAAGGTGGCAGATTGTCCCTGGGCAGAACCTTGATTTTCGTGGAAATCCAGCAGGCAGCCGGCCTCTGAGTAACAGGGCCCTACCTGGTACGGACAAAGGCTTCTGCCCGGGGAAACAAAACTCAGCACCCCACGTTCCTGGTCTCAGTTTCCAGAGCTCCATGGGCACTCTCGAAGCAGCCCAAGTTGGCACAGGTGGCATGTTTGTCCGTCGGCAGCACCTTGATATTCGTGGAAATCCAGCAGGCAGCCGGCCTCTAAGGAAAAAATAGCTACCTGGTACTGACAAAGGCTTCTGCCTGGGAAAACAAAACCCATAACCCCACGTTCCTTTTCTCAGTTTGCTAAGCTCCACGGACACTCTCAAAGCAGCGCGAGTTGCCGCAGGATTGCAGCTTGTCCCTGCGCGGCATCTTGATATTCGTGGAAATCCAGGAGGCAGACGGTTCCTAAGGAACATGGGCCTACCTGGAACAGACAAAGGCTTCTGCCCATGGAAACAAAACCCACAAACCCACGTTCCTGGTCTCAGGTTGCAGAGCTCCATGGGCACTCTCAAAGAAGCCTGAGTTGGAATAGGTGGCAGCTTGTCCCTGGGCGGCATCTTGATATTTGTGGAAATTAAACAGGCAGATGGCCCCTGAGGAACAAGGCACTACGTGGTACTGACAATGGCTTCTGCCCTGGAAAAAAAAACCCACCACCCCACGTTCCTTGTTTCAGTTTGCAGAACTCCATGGGCACCCTCAAAGCAGCCCGAGTTGGCACAGGTGGCAGCTTGTCCCTGGGCGGCATCTTGTTATTCGTGGAAACCCAGAAGGCAGCCGGCCCGAAGAGCCGAGGGCCTTCCTAGTAGTGACAAATACTTCTGCCCGGGAAAACAAAACTCAGCACCCCACGTTCCTGGTCTCAGTTTGCAGAGCTCCATGGGCACTCTCAAAGCAGCGCGAGTTGGACAAGGTGGCAGCTTGTCCCTGGGCAGGACCTTGATTTTCGTGGAAATACAGAAGGCAGCCGGCCCCTGAGTAACAAGGCCCTACCTGGTACGGACAAAGGCTTCTGCCCGGGGAAACAAAACTCAGCACCCCACGTTCCTGGTGTCAGTTTGCAGAGCTCCGTGGGCACTCTCAAAGCAGCCCAGGTTGGCACAGGTGGCAGCTTGTCCCTGGGTGACATCTTGATATTTGTGGAAATCCTGCTGCCAGCCTGCCCCTAAGGGCTGAGTGCCAACCTGGTACAGACAAAGGCTTCTGCCCGGGAAAACAAAACCCACAAACCCACGTTCCTGGTCTCAGTTTGAAGAACTCCGTGGGCACTCTCAAAGCAGCCCAAGATGGCACAGGTGCCAGCTTGTCTCGGGCAGCATCCTGATATTCGTTGAAATCCTGCTGGCAGCCTACTCTAAGGAACAAGGGCCTACCTGGTACTCACAAAGGCTTCTGTCCAGGGAAACAAAATTCACGAACACACGTTCCTTGTCTCAGTTTGCAGAGCTCCATGGGCACTCTCAAAGCAGCCCAAGATGGCACAGGTGGCAGCTTGTCCCTCGGCGGCATCCTAATATTCGCGGAAATCCAGCAGCCAGAGTGCCCCTAAGGGCTGAGGGCCTACCTGGTACAGACAAAGGGTTCTGCCCGGGAATAGAAAACTCAGCACCCCACGTTCCAGGTCTCAGTTTGCAGAGCTCCATGGACACTCTCAAAGCAGCCCGAGTTGGCACAGGTGGCAGCTTGTCACTGGGCAGCATCTTGATATTCGTGGAAATCCAGCAGACAGCCTGCCCCTGAGTAACAAGGGCCTACCTGGTACTGACAAAGGCTTCTGCCTGGTGAAAACAAAACCCATAACCACACGTTCCTGGTCTCAGTTTGCAGAGCTGCGTGGGCACTCTCAAAGCAGCCCGAGTTGGCACAGGTGGCAGCTTGTCCCAGGGCAGCATCTTGATTTTCGTGGAAATCCAGCTGCCAGCCTGCCCCTAAGGGCCGAGGGCCTACCTGGAACTGACAAAGGCTTCTGCCCATCAAACAAAACCCATAACCCCACCTTCCTGGTCTCAGTTTGCAGAGCTCCATGGCCACTCTCAAAGCAGCCCGCGTTGGCACAGGTGGCATCTTGTCCCTTGGCGGCATCTTGGTATTCGTGGAAATCCAGCATGCAGCATACCCCTAAGGAGCATGGACCTTCCTGGTACTGACAAAGGCTTCTGCCCTGGAAAACAAAACTCCCCTGCCCACGTTCCTGGTCTCAGTTTGCAGAGCTCCATGGGCACTCTCAAAGCAGCCCGAGTTGGCACTGGGGGCAGCTTGTCCCTGGGCAGCATCTTGATATTCATGGAAATCCAGAAAGCAGCCTGCCCCTGAGGAACATGGGCCTACGTGGTATTGACAAAGGCTTCTGCCTGGGAAAACAAAACTCAGTACCCCACGTTCCTGGTCTCAGGTTGCAGAGCTCCATGGGCACTCTCAAAGCAGCCCGAGTTGGCACGGGTGGCTGCTTGTCCCTGGACGGCATCTTGATATTCGTGGAAATCCAGCAGGCTGCGGCCCCAATGTGCCGAGGGCCTACCTGGTACTGAAAAAGGCTTCTGCCCGGGAAAACAAAACTAACCACCCCACGTTTCTGGTCTCAGGTTGCAGAGCTCCATGGGCACTCTCAAAGCAGCGCGAGTTGCCACAGGTGGCAGCTTGTCCCTGGACGGCATCTTGATATTCGTGGAAATCATTCTGCCAGCCGGCCCCTAAGGAACATGGGCACTTCTGGTACTGACAAAGGCTTCTGCCCGGGAAAACAAAGACCACCACCCCACGTTCCTGGTCTCAGTTTGCAGAGCTCCATGGGCACTCTCAAAGTAGCCCGAGTTGGCACAGGTGGCAGTTTGTCCCTGGGCGGCATCTTGATATGCGTGGAAATCCAGCAGGCAGCCGGCACCAAAGGGACGAGGGCCTCCCTGGCACTGACAAAGGCTTCTGCCCGGGGAAAAAAAACCCACCACCCCACATACCTGGTCTCAGTTTGCAGAGCTCCGGGGGCACTCTCAAAGCAGCCCAAGTTACCACAGGTGGCAGCTTGTCCCTGGGCTACATCTTGATATTCATGGAAATCCATCAGGCTGCCTGCAATTATGGGCCACGGGCCTACCTGGTACTGCAAAGGCTTCTGCCTGGGGAAACAAAACTCACAACCCCAAGTTCCTGGTCTCAGTTTGCAGAGCTCCATGGGCACACTCATAGCAACCTGAGTTGGCACTGGGGGCAGCTTGTCCCTGGGCGGCATCTTGATATTCGTGGAAATCCTGCTGCCAGCCTGCCCCTAAGGAACAAGGGCCTTTCTGGTACTGACAAAGGCTTCTGCCCAGGAAAAAAACCTCAGCACCCACGTTCCTGGTCTCAGGTTGCAGAGCTCCATGGGCACTCTCAAAGCAGCGCGAGTTGCAACGGGTGGCAGCTTGTCCCTGGGCGGCATCTTGATATTCGTGGAAATCCAGCAGGCTGCCGGCCCCGAAGGGCCGAAGGCCTGCCTGCTACAGACAAAGGCTTCTGCCCGGGAAAACAAAACTCACCACCCCACGTTCCTGGTTTCTGTTTGCAGCGCTCCATGGGCACTCTCAAAGCAGCGCGACTTGCAACAGGTGTCAGCTTGTCCCTTGGCGGCATCTTCAGATTCGTGGAAATCCAGCAAGCAGCCTGCCCAGAAAGGCCAAGGGCCCACCTGGCACTGCAAATGCTTCTGCCCAGGGAAACAAAACTCAGCACACAACATTCCTGGTCTCAGTTTACAGAGCTCCATGGGCACTCTCAAAGCAGCCCAAGTTGGCACAGGGGGCAGCTTGTCCCTGGGCTACATCTTGATATTCATGGAAATCCAGCAGGCTGCCTGCAATAATGGGCCACGTGCCTGCCTTGTACTGACAAAGGCTTCTGCCCGGGAAACAAAACTCAGCACCCCACGTTCCTGGTCTCAGATTGCAGAGATCCATGGGCACTCTAAAAGCGGCACGAGTACGCACAGGTGGCAACTTGTCCCTGGGCAGCATCTTGATATTCGTGGAAATCCAGCGGGTAGCCGGACGCTAAGGGCGGAGGGCCAACCTAGAACTGAGAAAGTCTTCTTCCCAGCAAAACAAAACCCACCACCCCACATTCCTGGTCTCAGTTTCCAGAGCTCCATGGGCACTCTCAAAGCAGCGCGAGTTGCAAAAGGTGGCAACTTGTCCCTGGGTGGCATCTTGATATTCGTGGAAATCCTGCTTCCAGCCTGCCCCTAAGGGCCGAGGGCCTAGCTGGTGGTGCAAATCCTTCTGCCCG
Organism: Motacilla alba alba; assembly: GCF_015832195.1. Classification (NCBI taxonomy): domain Eukaryota; kingdom Metazoa; phylum Chordata; class Aves; order Passeriformes; family Motacillidae; genus Motacilla; species Motacilla alba. Next base: position 10,344 of record NW_024037372.1, read on the forward strand.
GGGAAACAAAACTCAGCACCTCACGTTCCTGGTCTCATTTTGCAGAGCTCCATGGGCACTCTCAAAGCAGCCCGAGTTGGCACCGGTGGCAGCTTGTCCCTGGGCAGCATCTTGATATTCGTGGAAATCCGGCTGCCAGCCTGCCCCTAAGGGCCGAGGGCCTACCTGGTACTGACAAAGGCTTCTGCTCATCAAACAAAACCCATAAACCCACGTTCCTGGTCTCAGTTTGCAGACCTCCATGGGCACTCTCAAAGCAGTCCGCGTTGGCACAGGTGGCATCTTGTCCCTTGGCGGCATCTTGATATTCGTGGAAATCCAGCATGCAGCATACCCCTAAGGAGCATGAACTTTCCTGGTACTGACAAAGGCTTCTGCCCTGGAAAACAAAACTCCCCTGCCCACGTTCTTGGTCTCAGTTTGCATGGCTCCATGGGCACTCTCAAAGCAGCGCGAGTTGGCACTGGGGGCAGCTTGTCCCTGGGCAGCATCTTGATATTCGTGGAAATCCAGCTGGCTGCCGGCCCCAATGGGCCGAGGGCCTACCTGGTACTGACAAAGGCTTCTGCCCGGTAAAACAAAACTAACCAGCCCACGTTTCTGGTCTCAGTTTCCAGAGCTCCATGGGCACTCTCAAAGCAGCCCGAGTTGGAACAGGGGGCAGCTTGTCCCTGGGCAGCATCTTGATATTCGTGGAAATCCAGCAGGCTGCCGGCCCCGAAAGGCCGAGGGCCGACCTGACACTGAAAATGCTTCTGCCCAGGGAAACAAAGCTCAGCACCCCATGGACCTAGTCTCATTTTGCAGAGCTCCATGGGCACTCTCAAAGCAGCGCGAGTTGGCACAGGTGGCAGCTTGTCCCTGGGTGGCATCTTGATATTCGTGGAAATCCAGTAGGCTGCCGGCCCCAAAAGGACCACGGGTCTACCTGGTACAGACAAAGGCTTCTGCCCGGGAAACAAAAGCCACCACCCCACGTTCCTGGTCTCAGTTTGCAGGGCTCTGTGGGCACTCTAAAAGCGGCGCGAGTTGGCACAGGTGGCAGCTTGTCCCTGGGTGGCAACTTGTTTTTCGTGGAAATCCAGCCGGCAGCCGGACGCTAAGGGTGGAGGGCCAACCTAGAACTGAGAAAGTCTTCTTACCAGCAAAACAAAACCCACTACCCGACGTTCCAGGTCTCAGTTTGCAGAGCTCCATGGGCACTCTCAAAGCAGCCCGAGTTGGCACAGGTGGCAGCTTGTCCCTGGGCGGCATCTTGATATTTGTGGAAATCATGCTGCCAGCCGGCCCCTAAGGAACATGGGCACTTCTGGTACTGACAAAGGCTTCTGCCCGGGGAAAAAAAACCCACCACCCCACGTACCTGGTCTCAGTTTGAAGAGCTCCGGGGGCACTCTCAAAGCAGCCCAAGTTACCACAGGTGGCAGCTTGTCCCTGGGCTACATCTTGATATTCATGGAAATCCAGCAGGCTGCCTGCAGTTATGGGCCATGGGCCTACCTGGTACTGCAAAGGCTTCTGCCTGGGGAAACAAAACTCACCACCCCACGTTCCTGGTCTCAGTTTGCAGAGCTCCATGGGCACACTCAAAGCAACCTGAGTTGGCACAGGTGGCAGCTAGTCCCTGGGCGGCATCTTGATATTCGTGGAAATCCAGCAGGTTGCCGGCCCAGAAAGGCCAAGGGCCCACCTGGCACTGCAAATGCTTCTGCCCACGGAAACAAAACTCAGCACCCCACATTCCTGGTCTCAGTTTACAGAGCTCCATGGGCACACTCAAAGCAGCCCAAGTTGGCACAGGGGGCAGCTTGTCCCTGCGCTACATCTTGATATTCATAGAAATCCAGCAGGCTGCCTGCAATTATGGGTCACGGGCCTGCCTGGTACTGACAAAGGCTTCTGCCCGGGAAACAAAACTCAGCACCCCACGTTCCTCGTCTCAGTTTGCAGAGCTCCATGGGCACTCTAAAAGCGGCACGAGTACGCACAGGTGGCAACTTGTCCCTGGGCGGCATCTTGATGTTCGTGGAAATCCAGCAGGCAGCCGGACGCTAAGGGCGGAGGGCCAACCTAGAACTGAGAAAGTCTTCTTCCCAGCAAAACAAAACCCACTACCCGACGTTCCAGGTCTCAATTTGCAGAGCTCCATGGGCACTCTCAAAGAAGCCCGAGTTGACACAGGTGGCAGCTTGCCCCTGGGTGGCATCTTGATATTCGTGGAAATCATGCTGCCAGCCTGCCCCTAAGGAACATGGGCCTTTCTGGTACTGACAAAGGCTTCTGCCTGGGAAAACAAAACCCACCACCCCACGGTCCTGGTCTCACTTTGCAGAGCTCCATGTGCACTCTCAAAGCAGCCCGAGTTGGCACAGGTGGCAGCTTGTCCCTGGGCGGCATCTTGATATTCGTGGAAAGCCAGAAGTCTGCCAGCCCCAAAGGGCCAAGTGCCTACCTTGTACTGACAAATACTTCTGCCCAGGAAAAAAAAACTCAGCACCCCACGTTCCTGGTCTCAGTTTGCAGAGCTCCATAGGCACTCTCAAAGTAGCCCGAGTTGGCACAGGTGGCAGCTTGTCCCTGGGCGGCATCTTGATATTCGTGGAAATCCAGCATGCAGCATACCCCTAAGGAACATGGACCTACCTGGTACTGACAAAGGCTTCTGCCCGGGGAAACAAAACTCACCTGCCCACGTTCCAGGTCTCAGTTTGCAGAGCTCCATGGGCACTCTCAAAGTAGCCCGAGTTGCCACAGGTGGCAGTTTATCCCTGGGCGGCATCTTGATATTCGTGGAAATCCAGGAGACAGCCTGCCCGTAAGGAACAAGGGCCTACCTGGTACAGACATAGGCTTCTGCCCGGGAATACAAAACTCAGTACCCCACGTTCCTGGTCTCAGTTTGCAGAGCTCCATGGGCACACTCAAAGCAGCCCGAGTTGTCACTGGTGGCAGCTTGTCCCTGGGCGGCATCTTGATATTCGTGGAAATCCAGCAGGCAGCCGGCACCAAAGGGCCGAGGGCCTCCCTGGCACAGACAAAGGCTTCTGCCCGGGGAAACAAAACCCACCACCCCACGTTCCTGGTCTCAGTTTCCAGAGCTCCATGGGCACTCTCAAAGCAGCCCGAGTTGTCACAGGTGGCAGCTTGTCCCTGGGCGGCATCTTGATATTCGTGGAAAGCCAGCAGGCTGCCAGCCCCAAAGGGCCAAGTGCCTACCTGGTACTGACAAATACTTCTACCTGGGGAAACAAAACTCAGCACCCCACGTTCCTGGTCTCAGTTTGCAGAGCTCCATGGGCACTCTCATAGAAGCCCAAGTTGGCACAGGTGGCAGCTTATCCCTGGGCTACATCTTGATATTCATGGAAATCCAGCGGGCTGCCTGCAATTATGGGCCACGGGCCTACCTGGTACTGCAAATGCTTCTGCCCGGGGAAACAAAACCCACCAGCCCACGTTCCTTGTCTCAGTTTGCAGAGCTCCATGGGCACACTCAAAGCAGCCTGAGATGGCACAGGTGGCAGCTAGTCCCTGGGCGGCATCTTGATATTCATGGAAATCATTCTGCCAGCCTGCCCCTAAGGAACAAGGGCCTTTCTGGTACTGACAAAGGCTTCTGCCCAGGAAAAAACTCTCAGCATCCCAGGTTCCTGGTCTCAGGTTGCAGAGCTCCATGGGCACTCTCAAAGCAGCGCGAATTGCAACAGGTGGCAGCTTGTCCCTGGGCAGCATCTTGATATTCGTGGAAATCCAGCAGGCTGCCCGCCCCGAAGGGCCGAAGGCCTGCCTGCTACAGACAAAGGCTTCTGCCCGGGAAAACAAAACTCACCACCCCACGTTCCTGGTCTCAGTTTGCAGAGCTCCATGGGCACTCTCAAAGCAGCCCGAGTTGCCACAGGTGGCAGCTTGTCCCTTGGCTGCATCTTCAGATTCGTGGAAATCCAGCAAGCAGCCGGCCCAGAAAGGACAAGGGCCCACCTGGAACTGCAAATGCTTCTGCCCAGGGAAAAAAAACTCAGCACCCCACATTCCTGGTCTCAGTTTGCAGAGCTCCATGGGCAACCTCAAAGCAGCCCAAGTTGGCACAGGTGGCAGCTTGTCCCTGGGCGGCATCTTGATATTCGGGGAAATCCAGCAGGCAGCCGGCCCAGAAGGCAGAGGGCCGACCTGGCACTGCAAATGCTTCTGCCCGGGAAAACAAAACTCAGCACCCCACGTTCCTGGTCTCATTTTGCAGAGCTCCATGGGCACACTCAAATCAGCCCAAGTTGGCACAGGTGGCAGCTTGTCCCTGGGCGGCATCTTGATATTCGTGGAAATCCAGCATGCACATTACCCCTAAGGAACATGGACCTACCTGGTACTGACAAAGGCTTCTGCCCGGGGCAACAAAACTCACCTGCCCACGTTCCTGGTCTCAGTTTGCAGAGCTCCATGGGCACTCTCAAAGTAGCCCGAGTTTGCACAGGTGGCAGTTTGTCCCTGGGCGGCATCTTGATATTCATGGAAATCCAGTAGGCAGCCGGCACCAAAGGGCCGAGGGCCTCCCTGGCACAGACAAAGGCTTCTGCCTGGGGAAACAAAACCCACCACCCCACGTTCCTGGTCTCAGTTTCCAGGGCTCCATGGGCACTCTCAAAGCAGGCCAAGTTGGCACAGGTGGCAGCTTGTCCCTGGGCGGCATCTTGATATTCGTGGAAAGCCAGCAGGCTGCCAGCCCCAAAGGGCCAAGGGCCTACCTGGTACTGACAAATACTTCTGCCCGGGGAAACAAACCTCAGCACCCCACGTTCCTGGTCTCAGTTTGCAGAGCTCCATGGGCACTCTCATAGCAGCCCAAGTTGGCACAGGTGGCAGCTTGTCCCTGGGCTACATCTTGATATTCATGGAAATCCAGCAGGCTGCCTGCAATTATGGGCCACGGGCCTACCTGGTACTGCAAATGCTTCTGCCCGGGGAAACAAAACCCACCAGCCCACGTTCCTTGTCTCAGTTTGCAGAGCTCCATGGGCACTCTCAAAGCAGTCCGAGTTGGCACAGGTGGCAGCTTGTCCCTGGGCGGCATCTTGATATTCGTGGAAATCATGCTGGCAGCCTGCCCCTAAGGAACAAGGGCCTACCTGGTACAGACATAGGCTTCTGCCCGGGAATACAAAACTCAGAACCCCACGTTCCTGGTCTCAGTTTGCAGAGCTCCATGGGCACTCTCAAAGCAGCCCGAGTTGTCACTGGTGGCAGCTTGTCCCTAGGCAGCATCTTGATATTCGTGGAAATCATGTTGCCAGCCTGCTCCTAGGGAACAAGGGCCTTTCTGGTACTGACAAAGGCTTCTGCCCGGGGAAAAAAAACTCAGCACCCCACGTACATGGTCTCAGTTTGAAGAGCTCCGGGGGCACTCTCAAAGCAGCCCAAGTTACCACAGGTGGCAGCTTGTCCCTGGGCTACATCTTGATATTCATGGAAATCCATCAGGCTGCCTGCAATTATGGGCCACGGGCCTACCAGGTACTGCAAAGGCTTCTGCCTGGGGAAACAAAACTCAGCACCCCAAGTTCCTGGTCTCAGTTTGCAGAGCTCCATGGGCACTCTCAAAGCATCGCGAGTTGGCACAGGTGGCAGCTAGTCCCTGGGCGGCATCTTGATATTCGTGGAAATCCTGCTGCCAGCCTGCCCCTAAGGAACAAGGGCCTTTCTGGTACTGACAAAGGCTTCTGCCCGGGAAACAAAACTCAGCACCCCACGTTCCTTGTCTCAGTTTGCAGAGCTCCGTGGGCACTCTCATAGAAGCCCAAGTTGGCACAGGTGGCAGCTTGTCCCTGGGCGGCATCTTGATATTCGTGGAAATCCAGCGGGTAGCCGGACTCTAAGGGTGGAGGGCCAACCTAGAACTGAGAAAGTCTTCTTCCCAGCAAAACAAAACCCACTACCCGACGTTCCAGGTCTCAGTTTGCAGAGCTCCATGGGCACTCTCAAAGCAGCCCGAGTTGGCACAGGTGGCAGCTTGTCCCTGGGCGGCATCTTGATATTCGTGGAAATCATGCTGCCAGCTGGCCCCTAAGGAACAAGAGCCTACCTGGTACAGACATAGGCTTCTGCCCGGGAATACAAAACTCAGTACCCCACGTTCCTGGTCTCAGTTTGCAGAGCTCCATGGGCACTCTCAAAGCAGCCCGAGTTGTCACAGGTGGCAGCTTGTCCCTGGGCAGCATCTTGATATTCGTGGAAATCATGCTGCCAGCCTGCCCCTAAGGAACAAGAGCCTTTCTGGTACTGACAAAGGCTTCTGCCCGGGAAAAAAAAACCCACCACCCCACGTTCCTGGTCTCAGCTTGAAGAGCTCCATGGGCACTCTCAAAGCAGCCCAAGTTACCACCGGTGGCAGCTTGTCCCTGGGCGGCATCTTGATATTCATGGAAATCCAGCAGGCTGCCTGCAATTATGGGCCACGGTCCTACCTGGTACTGCAAATGCTTCTGCCCGGGGAAACAAAACTCAGCACCCCACGTTCCTGGTCTCAGGTTGCAGAGCTCCATGGGCACTCTCAAAGCAGCGCGAGTTGCAACAGGTGGCAGCTTGTCCCTGGGCGGCATCTTGATATTCGTGGAAATCCAGCAGGCTGCCGGCCCCGAAGGGCCGAAGGCCTGCCTGCTACAGACAAAGGCTTCTGCCCGGGAAAACAAAACTCACCACGCCACGTTCCTGGTTTCTGTTTGCAGAGCTCCATGGGCACTCTCAAAGCAGCGTGAGTTGCAACAGGTGGCAGCTTGTCCCTTGGCAGCATCTTCAGATTCGTGGAAATCCAGCAAGCAGCCGGACCAGAAAGGCCAAGGGCCCACCTGGCACTGCAAATGCTTCTGCCCAGGGAAACAAAACTCAGCACCCCACATTCCTGGTCTCAGATTCCAGAGCTCCGTGGGCACACTCAAAGCAGCCCGAGTTGGCACAGGTGGCAGCTTGTCCCTGGGCTACATCTTGATGTTCGTGGAAATCCAGCAAGCAGCCGGCCCAGAAGGCCGAGGGCCGACCTGGCACTGCAAATGCTTCTGCCCAGGGAAACAAAACTCAGCACCCCACATTCCTGGTCTCAGTTTGCAGAGATCCATGGGCACTCTCAAAGCAGCCCGAGTTGGCACAGGTGGCAGCTTGTCCCTGGGCGGCATGTTGATATTCGTGGAAAGCCAGCAGGCTGCCAGCCCCAAAGGGCCAAGTGCCTACCTGGTACTGACAAATACTTCTTCCCGGGAAAACAAAACTCAGCACCCCACGTTCCTGGTCTGAGTTTGCAGAGCTCCATGGGCACTCTCATAGCAGCCCAAGTTGGCACAGGTGGCAGCTTGTCCCTGGGCGGCATCTTGATATTCGTGGAAATCCAGCATGCAGCATACCCCTAAGGAACATGGACCTACCTGGTACTGACAAAGGCTTCTGCCCGGGGAAACAAAACCCACCACCCCATGTTCCTGGTCTCAGTTTGCAGAGCTCCATGGGCACTCTCAAAGCAGCCCGAGTTGGCACAGGTGGCAGCTTGTCCCTGGGTGGCATCTTGATATCCGTGGAAATCCAGCGGGTAGCCGGACTCTAAGGGTGGAGGGCCAACCTAGAACTGAGAAAGTCTTCTTCCCAGGAAAACAAAACCCCCTACCCGACGTTCCAGGTCTCAGTTTGCAGAGCTCCATGGGCACTCTCAGAGCAGCCCGAGTTGGCACAGGTGGCAGCTTGTCCCTGGGCGGCATCTTGATATTCGTGGAAATCATTCTGCCAGCCGGCCCCTAAGGAACATGGGCACTTCTGGTACTGACAAAGGCTTCTGCCCGGGAAAACAAAGACCACCACCCCACGTTCCTGGTCTCAGTTTGCAGAGCTCCATGGGCACTCTCAAAGTAGCCCGAGTTGGCACAGGTGGCAGTTTGTCCCTGGGCGGCATCTTGATATGCGTGGAAATCCAGCAGGCAGCTGGCACCAAAGGGACGAGGGCCTCCCTGGCACTGACAAAGGCTTCTGCCCGGGAAAAAAAAACCCACCACCCCACGTTCCTGGTCTCAGTTTGAAGAGCTCCGGGGGCACTCTCAAAGCAGCCCAAGTTACCACAGGTGGCAGCTTGTCCCTGGGCTACATCTTGATATTCATGGAAATCCAGCAGGCTGCCTGCAATTATGGGCCACGGGCCTACCTGGTACTGCAAAGACTTCTGCCTGGGGAAACAGAACTCACAACCCCAAGTTCCTGGTCTCAGTTTGCAGAGCTCCATGGGCACACTCAAAGCAACCTGAGTTGGCACAGGTGGCAGCTTGTCCCTGGGCGGCATCTTGATATTCGTGGAAATCCAGCAGGCTGCCGGCCCCGAAGGGCCGAAGGCCTGCCTGCTCCAGACAAAGGCTTCTGCCCGGGAATACAAAACTCAGTACCCCACGTTCCTGGTCTCAGTTTGCAGAGCTCCATGGGCACTCTCAAAGCAGCCCGAGTTGGCACAGGTGGCAGCTTTTCCCTGGGCAGCATCTTGATATACGTGGAAATCATGTTGCCAGCCTGCCCCTAAGGAACAAGGGCCTTTCTGGTACTGACTAAGGCTTCTGCCCGGGAAAAAAAAACCCACCACCCCACGTTCCTGGTCTCAGTTTGAAGAGATCCGAGGGCACTCTCAAAGCAGCCCAAGTTACCACCGGTGGCAGCTTGTCCCTGGGCTACATATTGATATTCATGGAAATCCATCAGGCTGCCTGCAATTATGGGCCACGGTCCTACCTGGTACTGCAAAGGCTTCTGCCCGGGGAAACAAAACTCAGCACCCCACATTCCTGGTCTCAGATTGCAGAGCTCCATGGGCACTCTCAAAGCAGCGCGAGTTGCAACAGGTGGTAGCTTGTCCCTGGGCGGCATCTTGATATTCGTGGAAATCCAGCATGCTGCCGGCCCCGAAGGGCCAAAGGCCTGCCTGCTACAGACAAAGGCTTCTGCGCGGGAAAACAAAACTCACCACGCCACGTTCCTGGTTTCTGTTTGCAGAGCTCCATGGGCACTCTCAAAGCAGCATGAGTTGCCACAGGTGGCAGCTTGTCCATTGGCAGCATCTTCAGATTCGTGGAAATCCAGCAAGCAGCCGGCCCAGAAAGGCCAAGGGCCCACCTGGCACTGCAAATGCTTCTGCCCAGGGAAACAAAACTCAGCACCCCACATTCCTGGTCTCAGATTCCAGAGCTCCATGGGCACACTCAAAGCAGCCCAAGTTGGCACAGGTGGCAGCTTGTCCCTGGGCAGCATCTTGATATTCGTGGAAATCCAGCAAGCAGCCGGCCCAGAAGGCCGAGGGCCAACCTGGCACTGACAAAGGTTTCTGCCCGGGGAAACAAAACTCACCTGCCCACGTTCCTGGTCTCATTTTGCAGAGCTCCATGGGCACTCTCAAAGCAGCCCGAGTTGGCACAGGTGGCAGCTTGTCCCTGGGCGGCATCTTGATATTCGTGGAAAGCCAGCAGGCTGCCTGCCCCAAAGGGCCAAGTGCCTACCTGGTACTGACAAATACTTCTTCCCGGGAAAACAAAACTCAGCACCCCACGTTCCTGGTCTCAATTTGCAGAGCTCCATGGGCACACTCATAGCAGCCCAAGTTGGCACAGGTGGCAGCTTGTCCCTGGGTGGCATCTTGTTTTTCGTGGAAATCCAGCCGGCAGCCGGACGCTAAGGGTGGAGGGCCAACCTAGAACTGAGAAAGTCTTCTTCCCAGCAAAACAAAACCCACTACCCGACGTTCCAGGTCTCAGTTTGCAGAGCTCCATGGGCACTCTCAAAGCAGCCCGAGTTGGCACAGGTGGCAGCTTGTCCCTGGGCGGCATATTGATATTCGTGGAAATCATTCTGCCAGCCGGCCCCTAAGGAACATGGGCACTTCTGGTACTGACAAAGGCTTCTGCCCGGGAAAACAAAGACCACCACCCCACGTTCCTGGTCTCAGTTTGCAGAGCTCCATGGGCACTCTCAAAGTAGCCCGAGTTGGCACAGGTGGCAGTTTGTCCCTGGGCGGCATCTTGATATTCGTGGAAATCCAGCAGGCAGCCGGCACCAAAGGGACGAGGGCCTCCCTGGCACTGACAATGGCTTCTGCCCGGGAAAAAAAACCCACCACCCCACGTACCAGGTCTCAGTTTGAACAGCTCCGGGGGCACTCTCAAAGCAGCCCAAGTTACCACAGGTGGCAGCTTGTCCCTGGGCTACATCTTGATATTCATGGAAATCCATCAGGCTGCCTGCAATTATGGGCCACGGGCCTACCTGGTACTGCAAAGGCTTCTGCCTGGGGAAACAGAACTCACAACCCCAAGTTCCTGGTCTCAGTTTGCAGAGCTCCATGGGCACTCTCAAAGCAACCTGAGTTGGCACAGGTGGCAGCTAGTCCCTGGGCGGCATCTTGATATTCGTGGAAATCATGCTGGCAGCCTGCCCCTAAGGAACAAGGGCCTTCCTGGTACTGACAAAGGCTTCTGCCCGGGAATACAAAACTCAGAACCCCACGTTCCTGGTCTCAGGTTGCAGAGCTCCATGGGCACTCTCAAAGCAGCGCGACTTGCAACAGGTGGCAGCTTGTCCCTGGGCGGCATCTTCAGATTCGTGGAAATCCAGCAAGCAGCCGGACCAGAAAGGCCAAGGGCCCACCTGGCACTGCAAATGCTTCTGCCCACGGAAACAAAACTCAGCACCCCACGTTCCTAGTCTCAGTTTGCAGAGCTCCATGGGCACTCTCAAAGCAGCCCGAGTTGGCACAGGGGGCAGCTTGTCCCTGGGCTACATCTTGATATTCATGGAAATCCAGCTGGCTGCCTGCAATTATGGGCCACGGGCCTACCTGGTACTGACAAAGGCTTCTGCCCGGGAAAAAAAACTCAGCACCCCACGTTCCTCGTTTCAGTTTGCAGAGCTCCATGGGCACTCTAAAAGCGGCACGAGTTCGCACAGGTGGCAGCTTGTCCCTGGGCGGCATCTTGATATTCGTGGAAATCCAGCGGGTAGTCGGACGCTAAGGGTGGAGGGCCAACCTAGAATTGAGAAAGTCTTTTTCCCAGCAAAACAAAACCCAGCACCCCACGTTCCTGGTCTCAGTTTCCAGAGCTCCATGGGCACTCTCAATGCAGCGCGAGTTGCAAAAGGTGGCAACTTGTCCCTGGGTGGCATCTTGATATTCGTGGAAATCCTGCTTCCAGCCTGCCCCTAAGGGCCAAGGGCCTAGCTGGTGGTGCAAATCCTTCTGCTCGGGGAAACAAAACTCAGCACCTCACGTTCCTGGTCTCAGTTTGCAGAGCTCCATGGGCACTCTCAAAGCAGCCCGAGTTGGCACAGGTGGCAGCTTGTCCCTGGGCAGCATCTTGATATTCGTGGAAATCCTGCTGCCAGCCTGCCCCTAAGGGCCGAGGGCCTACCTGGTACAGACAAAGGCTTCTGCCATCAAACAAAACCCATAACCCCACGTTCCTGGTCTCAGTTTGCAGAGCTCCATGGGCACTCTCAAAGCAGCCCGCGTTGGCACAGGTGGCAGCTTGTCCCTGGGCGGCATCTTGATATTGGCGGAAATCCAGCATGCAGCATACCCCTAGGGAGCATGGACCTTCCTGGTACTGACAAAGGCTTCTGCCCTGGAAAACAAAACTCCCCTGCCCACGTTCCTGGTCTCAGGTTGCAGAGCTCCATGGGCACTCTCAAAGCAGCCCGAGTTGGCACTGGTGGCAGCTTGTCCCTGGGCAGCATCTTGATATTCGTGGAAATCCAGAAAGCAGCCGGCCCCTGAGGAACATGGGCCTACGTGGTATTGACAAAGGCTTCTGCCCGGGAAAATAAAACTCACCACCCGACGTTCCAGGTCTCAGTTTGCAGAGCTCCATGGGCACTCTCAAAGCAGCGCGAGTTGCAACAGGTGGCAGCTTGTCCCTGGGTGGCATCTTGATATTCATGGAAATCCAGCAGGCTGCCGGCCCCAATGGGCCGAGGGCCGACCTGGTACTGACAAAGGCTTCTGCCCGGGAAAACAAAACTAACCAGCCCACGTTTCAGGTCTCAGTTTGCAGAGCTCCATGGGCACTCTCAAAGCAGCCCGAGTTGGAACAGGGGGCAGCTTGTACCTGGGCAGTATCTTGATATTCGTTGAAATCCAGCAGGCTGCCGGCCCCGAAAGGCCGAGGGCCGACCTGGCACTGAAAATGCTTCTGCCCAGGGAAACAAAGCTCAGCACCCCACAGACCTGGTCTCATTTTGCAGAGCCCCATGGGCACTCTCAAAGCAGCGCGAGTTGGCACAGGTGGCAGCTTATCCCTGGGTGGCATCTTGATATTCGTGGAAATCCAGTAGGCTGCCGGCCCCAAAGGACCACGGGCCTACCTGGTACTGAAAAAGGCTTCTGCCCGGGGAAAAAAAACCCACCAACCCACGTTCCTGGTCTCATTTTGCAGAGCTCCGGGGGCACACTCAAAGCAGCCCAAGTTACCACAGGTGGCAGCTTGTCCCTGGGCTACATCTTGATATTCATGGAAATCCATCAGGCTGCCTGCAATTATGGGCCACGGGCCTACCTGGTACTGCAAAGGCTTCTGCCCGGGGAAACAAACTCACAACCCCAAGTTCCTGGTCTCAGTTTGCAGAGCTCCATGGGCACTCTCAAAGCAACCTGAGTTGGCACAGGTGGCAGCTAGTCCCTGGGCGGCATCTTGATATTCGTGGAAATCATGCTGCCAGGCTGCCCCTAAGCAACAAGGGCACTTCTGGTACAGTCATAGGCTTCTGCCCGGGAATACAAAACTCAGAACCCCACGTTCCTGGTCTCAGGTTGCAGAGCTCCATGGGCACTCTCAAAGCAGCCCGAGTTGTCACTGGTGGCAGCTTGTCCCTAGGCAGCATCTTGATATTCGTGGAAATCATGTTGCCAGCCTGCTCCTAAGGAACAAGGGCCGACCAGGCACTGCAAATGCTTCTGCCCAGGGAAACAAAACTCAGCACCCCACGGTCCTGGTCTCAGTTTGCAGAGCTCCATGGGCAATCTAAAAGCGGCACGAGTTCGCACAGGTGGCAGCTTGTCCCTGGGCGGCATCTTGATATTCGTGGAAATCCAACGGGTAGCCGGACGCTAAGGGTGGAGGGCCAACCTAGAACTGAGAAAGTCTTCTTCCCAGCAAAACAAAACCCACCACCCCACGGTCCTGGTCTCATTTTGCAGAGCTCCATGTGCACTCTCAAAGCCGCCCGAGTTGGCACAGGTGGCAGCTTGTCCCTGGGCAGCATCTTGATATTCGTGGAAAGCCAGCAGGCTGCCAGCCCCAAAGGGCCAAGTGCCTACCTGGTACTGACAAATACTTCTTCCCGGGAAAACAAAACTCAGCACCCCACGTTCCTGGTCTCAGTTTGCAGAGCTCCATGGGCACTCTCATAGCAGCCCAAGTTGGCACAGGTGGCAGCTTGTCCCTGGGCGGCATCTTGATATTCGTGGAAATCCAGCATGCAGCATACCCCTAAGGAACATGGACCTACCTGGTACTGACAAAGGCTTCTGCCCGGGGAAACAAAACTCACCTGCCCACGTTCCAGGTCTCAGTTTGCAGAGCTCCATGGGCACTCTCAAAGTAGCCCGAGTTGGCACAGGTGGCAGTTTGTCCCTGGGCGGCATCTTGATATTCGTGGAAATCCAGGAGACAGCCTGCCTCTAAGGAACAAGGGCCTACCTGGTACAGACATAGGTTTCTGCCCGGGAATACAAAACTCAGCACCCCACGTTCCTGGTCTCAGTTTGCAGAGCTCCATGGGCACACTCAAAGCAGCCCGAGTTGTCACTGGTGGCAGCTTTTCCCTGGGCGGCATCTTGATATTCGTGGAAATCCAGCAAGCAGCCAGCACCAAAGGGCCGAGGGCCTCCCTGCACAGACAAAGGCTTCTGCCCGGGGAAACAAAACCCACCACCCCACGTTCCTGGTCTCAGATTCCAGAGCTCCATGGGCACTCTCAAAGCAGCCCGAGTTGGCACAGGTGGCAGCTTGTCCCTGGGCGGCATCTTGATATTCGTGCTAAGCCACCAGGCAGCCAGCCCCAAAGGGCCAAGTGCCTACCTGGTACTGACAAATACTTCTGCCCGGGGAAACAAAACTCAGCACCCCACGTTCCTGGTCTCAGTTTGCAGAGCTCCATGGGCACTCTCATAGCAGCCCAAGTTGGCACAGGTGGCAGCTTGTCCCTGGGCGGCATCTTGATATTCATGGAAATCCAGCAGGCTGCCTGCAATTATGGGCTACGGGCCTACCTGGTACTGCAAATGCTTCTGCCCGGGGAAACAAAACCCACCAGCCCACGTTCCTTGTCTCAGTTTGCAGAGCTCCATGGGCACTCTCAAAGCAGCCCGAGATGGCACAGGTGGCAGCTTGTCCCTGGGCGGCATCTTGATATTCGTGGAAATCATGCTGCCAGCCGGCCCCTAAGGAACAAGGGCCTACCTGGTACCGACAAAGGCTTCTGCCCGGGAATACAAAACTCAGAACCCCACGTTCCTGGTCTCAGTTTGCAGAGCTCCATGGGCACTCTCAAAGCAGCCCGAGTTGTCACTGGTGGCAGCTTGTCCCTAGGCAGCATCTTGATATTCGTGGAAATCATGTTGCCAGCCTGCTCCTAAGGAACAAGGACCTTTCTGGTACTGACAAAGGCTTCTGCCCGGGGAAAAAAAACCCACCACCCCACGTACCTGGTCTCAGTTTGAAGAGCATCGGGGGCACTCTCAAAGCAGCCCAAGTTACCACAGGTGGCAGCTTGTCCCTGGGCGGCATCTTGATATTGGCGGAAATCCAATAGGCAGACGGCCCCTAAGGGCCGTGGGCCTACCTGGAACAGATAAAGGCTTCTGCCCAGGTAAACAAAATTCGCCAACACACGTTCATGGTCTCAGTTTGCAGAGCTCCATGGGTACTCTAAAATCCGCGTGAGTTGCCACAGGTGGCAGCTTGTCCCTGGGCGGCATCTTGATATTCGTCGAAATCCGGCAGGCCGACGGCCCCTAAGGACTGAGACCCTACCTGGTACTGACAAAGGCTTCTGCCCAGGGAAAAAAAACCCACCACCCCACGTTCTGGGTCTCAGTTTGCAGAGCTCTGTGGGCACTCTCAAAGCAGCCCGAGTTGGCACAGGTGG
This sequence comes from Motacilla alba alba, assembly GCF_015832195.1. Taxonomy (NCBI): domain Eukaryota; kingdom Metazoa; phylum Chordata; class Aves; order Passeriformes; family Motacillidae; genus Motacilla; species Motacilla alba. Next base: position 25,488 of record NW_024037372.1, read on the forward strand.
CAGCTTGCCCCTGGGCGGCATCTTGATATTCGTGGAAATCCTGCAGGCAGCCGGCCCATAAGTGCCAAGGGCCTACCTGGTACTGAGAAATGCTTCTGCCCAGGGAAACAAAACAGACCAACCCACGTTAATGGTCTCAGTTTGCAGAGCTCCATGGGCACTCTCAAGGCAGCCCGAGTTGGCACAGGTGGCAGCTTGTCCCTGGGCAGCATCTTCAGATACGCAAAAACCCAGCAGGCAGCTGGCCCCGAAGCGCGAAGGCCTACCTGGTAGTGACAAAGGCTTCTGGCCAGGTAAACTAAGCTCACCACACCACGTGCCTGGTCTCAGATTGCAGAACTCCATGGGCACACTCAAAGAAGCCCGAATTGGCCCAGGCGGCAGTTTGTCCCTGGGCGGCATCTTGTTATTCGCGGAAATCCAGCGAGCAGCCGCCCCAAAGGGCCAAGGGCCTATCTGGTACGGAAAAAGGCTTCTGCCCGGGGAAAGAAAACCCACCACGCCACGTTCCTGGTCTCAGTTTGCAGAGCTCCATGGGCACTCTCATAGCAGCCCAAGTTGGCACAGGTGGCAGCTCGTCCATGGGCAGCATCTTGATATTCGTGGAAATCCAGCAGGCAGACGGCCCCTAAGGACTAAGGGCCTACCTGATACTGACACAGCTTCTGCCCCGGAATACAAAACTCACCAGCCCACGTTCCTGGTCTCAGTTGGCAGAGCTCTTTAGGCACTTTGCAAGCTGCCTGACTTGGCACTGGTGGCAGCCTGTCCCTTGGTGGCATCTTGAAATTCGTGGAAATCTAGCAACCAGCTAGCCGCAGTGGGCTGGCGTTGTGCGGCTTGCTTCTTCACCTCCTGTAAGCTGCCGGCTCTCCGTCTACCGAAGGCGAAAGAGCCGCTTCTTCGCGCACTGTTGCTTGTGCCGGTGGCGGTGCGCTCCGGAGCGCTGCTTCGGGCGATAGACGCCCGCGAGCGGCACTTCGCTGCGGACAGCCCCGTACCTCCGTCTTCTGCCTCTCTCGTCGTCTGCATTCTAGCCTAAAGCTTCTCCATGACTTCTCGCCGAGAGAGAAAGTGTGCCAGCACTGCAAACATCTTCCGATCTTGCTTGACGAGTTCACCCAGTTCTTTGCATCTCGCAGCTCAAAGAGACCCGCAAGAGTTTCCACGGAGCGTTGCAGGAGCACTAGCAAGATGCATTGCAAAGTTGTCCAAAAACTTCTTCCATTCGCATGCTAACGTGATTTTCAAAGGCATACGAGTGGCACTCCACCATCCCGCAGCAGTTCGACAGCTGCGCCCACAATGCTGCTGTTGTGCGGCTTGCTTCTTCACCTCCTGCAAGCTGCCGGCTCTCCGTCTAGCGAAAGCGAAAGAGCCGCTTCTTCGCGCACTGCTGCTTGTGCCGGTGGCGGTGCGCTCCGGAGCGCTGCTTCGGGCGATAGACGCCGGCCAGCGGCACTTCGCTCCGGACAGCTCCGTACCTCCGTCTTCTGCCTCTCTCGTCGTCTGCATTCTAGCCTAAAGCTTCTCCATGACTTCTCGCCGAGAGAGAAAGTGTGCCAGCACTGCAAACATCTTCCGATCTTGCTTGACGAGTTCACCCAGTTCTTTGCATCTCGCAGCGCAAAGAGACCCGCAAGAGTTTCCACGGAGCGTTGCAGGAGCACTAGCAAGATGCATTGCAAAGTTGTCCCAAAACTTCTTCCATTCGCATGCTAACGTGATTTTCAAAGGCATACAAGTGGCAATCCACTATCCCGCAGCAGTAAGAGAGCTGCGCCCACAATGCTGCTGTTGTGCGGCTTGCTTCTTCACCTCCTGCAAGCTGCCGGCTCTCCGTCTAGCGAAAGCGAAAGAGCCGCTTCTTCGCGCACTGCTGCTTGTGCCGGTGGCGGTGCGCTCCGGAGCGCTGCTTCGGGCGAAAGACGCCGGCCAGCGGCACTTCGCTCCGGACAGCCCCGTACCTCCGTCTTCTGCCTCTCTCGTCGTCTGCATCCTAGCCAAAAGCTTCTCCATGACTTCTCGCCGAGAGAGAAAGTGTGCCAGCACTGCAAACATCTTCCGATCTTGCTTGACGAGTTCACCCAGTTCTTTGCATCTCGCTGAGCAAAGAGACCCGCAAGAGTTTCCACTGAGCGTTGCAGGAGCACTAGCAAGATGCATTGCAAAGTTGTCCAAAAACTTCTTCCATTCGCATGCTAACGTGATTTTCAAAGGCATACGAGTGGCAATCCACCATCCCGCAGCAGTTCGACAGCTGCGCCCACAATGCTGCTGTTGTGCGGCTTGCTTCTTCACCTCCTGCAAGCTGCCGGCTCTCCGTCTAGCGAAAGCGAAAGAGCCGCTTCTTCGCGCACTGCTGCTTGTGCCGGTGGCGGTGCGCTCCGGAGCGCTGCTTCGGGCGAAAGACGCCGGCCAGCGGCACTTCGCTCCGGACAGCCCCGTACCTCCGTCTTCTGCCTCTCTCGTCGTCTGCATCCTAGCCAAAAGCTTCTCCATGACTTCTCGCCGAGAGAGAAAGTGTGCCAGCACTGCAAACATCTTCCGATCTTGCTTGACGAGTTCACCCAGTTCTTTGCATCTCGCTGAGCAAAGAGACCCGCAAGAGTTTCCACTGAGCGTTGCAGGAGCACTAGCAAGATGCATTGTAAAGTTGTCCAAAAACTTCTTCCATTCGCATGCTAACGTGATTTTCATAGGCATAGGAGTGGCAATCGCCCATCCCGCATCAGTAAGAGAGCTGCGCCCACAATGCTGCTGTTGTGCGGCTTGCTTCTTCACCTCCTGCAAGCTGCCGGCTCTCCGTCTAGCGAAAGCGAAAGAGCCGCTACTTCGCGCACTGCTGCTTGTGCCGGTGGCGGTGCGCTCCGAAACGCTGCTTCGGGCGAAAGACGCCGGCCAGCGGCACTTCGCCCCGGACAGCCCCGTACCTCCGTCTTCTGCCTCTCTCGTCGTCTGCATCCTAGCCAAAAGCTTCTCCATGACTTCTCGCCGAGAGAGAAAGTGTGCCAGCACTGCAAACATCTTCCGATCTTGCTTGACGAGTTCACCCAGTTCTTTGCATCTCGCAGCGCAAAGAGACCCGCAAGAGTTTCCACGGAGCGTTGCAGGAGCACTAGCAAGATGCATTGCAAAGTTGTCCCAAAACTTCTTCCATTCGCATGCTAACGTGATTTTCAAAGGCATACAAGTGGCAATCCACTATCCCGCAGCAGTAAGAGAGCTGCGCCCACAATGCTGCTGTTGTGCGGCTTGCTTCTTCACCTCCTGCAAGCTGCCGGCTCTCCGTCTAGCGAAAGCGAAAGAGCCGCTTCTTCGCGCACTGCTGCTTGTGCCGGTGGCGGTGCGCTCCGGAGCGCTGCTTCGGGCGAAAGACGCCGGCCAGCGGCACTTCGCTCCGGACAGCCCCGTACCTCCGTCTTCTGCCTCTCTCGTCGTCTGCATCCTAGCCAAAAGCTTCTCCATGACTTCTCGCCGAGAGAGAAAGTGTGCCAGCACTGCAAACATCTTCCGATCTTGCTTGACGAGTTCACCCAGTTCTTTGCATCTCGCTGAGCAAAGAGACCCGCAAGAGTTTCCACTGAGCGTTGCAGGAGCACTAGCAAGATGCATTGCAAAGTTGTCCAAAAACTTCTTCCATTCGCATGCTAACGTGATTTTCAAAGGCATACGAGTGGCAATCCACCATCCCGCAGCAATTCGACAGCTGCGCCCACAATGCTGCTGTTGTGCGGCTTGCTTCTTCACCTCCTGCAAGCTGCCGGCTCTCCGTCTAGCGAAAGCGAAAGAGCCGCTACTTCGCGCACTGCTGCTTGTGCCGGTGGCGGTGCGCTCCGGAGCGCTGCTTCGGGCGAAAGACGCCGGCCAGCGGCACTTCGCTCCGGACAGCCCCGTACCTCCGTCTTCTGCCTCTCTCGTCGTCTGCATCCTAGCCAAAAGCTTCTCCATGACTTCTCGCCGAGAGAGAAAGTGTGCCAGCACTGCAAACATCTTCCGATCTTGCTTGACGAGTTCACCCAGTTCTTTGCATCTCGCTGAGCAAAGAGACCCGCAAGAGTTTCCACTGAGCGTTGCAGGAGCACTAGCAAGATGCATTGTAAAGTTGTCCAAAAACTTCTTCCATTCACATGCTAACGTGATTTTCATAGGCATAGGAGTGGCAATCGCCCATCCCGCATCAGTAAGAGAGCTGCGCCCACAATGCTGCTGTTGTGCGGCTTGCTTCTTCACCTCCTGCAAGCTGCCGGCTCTCCGTCTAGCGAAAGCGAAAGAGCCGCTACTTCGCGCACTGCTGCTTGTGCCGGTGGCGGTGCGCTCCGGAGCGCTGCTTCGGGCGATAGACGCCCGCGAGCGGCACTTCGCTCCGGACAGCTCCGTACCTCCGGTTTCTGCGTCTCTCTTCGTCTGCATCCTAGCCAAAAGCTTCTCCATGACTTCTCGCCGAGAGAGAAAGTGTGCCAGCTCTCCAAACATCTTCCGATCTTGCTTGACGAGTTCACCCAGTTCTTTGCATCTCGCAGCGCAAAGAGACCCGCAAGAGTTTCCACGGAGCGTTGCAGGAGCACTAGCAAGATGCATTGCAAAGTTGTCCAAAAACTTCTTCCATTCGCATGCTAACGTGATTTTCAAAGGCATACGAGTGGCAATCCACCATCCCGCAGCAGTTCGACAGCTGCGCCCACAATGCTGATGTTGTGCGGCTTGCTTCTTCACCTCCTGCAAGCTGCCGGCTCTCCGTCTAGCGAAGGAGAAAGAGCCGCTACTTCGCGCACTGCTGCCTGTGCCGGTGGCGGTGCGCTCCGGAGCGCTGCTTCGGGCGAAAGACGCCGGCCAGCGGCACTTCGCTCCGGACAGCCCCGTACCTCCGTCTTCTGCCTCTCTCGTCGTCTGCATCCTAGCCAAAAGCTTCTCCATGACTTCTCGCCGAGAGAGAAAGTGTGCCAGCACTGCAAACATCTTCCGATCTTGCTTGACGAGTTCACCCAGTTCTTTGCATCTCGCAGCTCAAAGAGACCCGCAAGAGTTTCCACGGAGCGTTGCAGGAGCACTAGCAAGATGCATTGCAAAGTTGTCCAAAAACTTCTTCCATTCGCATGCTAACGTGATTTTCAAAGGCATACGAGTGGCAATCCACCATCCCGCAGCAGTTCGACAGCTGCGCCCACAATGCTGCTGTTGTGCGGCTTGCTTCTTCACCTCCTGCAAGCTGCCGGCTCTCCGTCTAGCGAAAGCGAAAGAGCCGCTTCTTCGCGCACTGCTGCTTGTGCCGGTGGCGGTGCGCTCCGGAGCGCTGCTTCGGGCGAAAGACGCCGGCCAGCGGCACTTCGCTCCGGACAGCCCCGTACCTCCGTCTTCTGCCTCTCTCGTCGTCTGCATCCTAGCCAAAAGCTTCTCCATGACTTCTCGCCGAGAGAGAAAGTGTGCCAGCACTGCAAACATCTTCCGATCTTGCTTGACGAGTTCACCCAGTTCTTTGCATCTCTCTGAGCAAAGAGACCCGCAAGAGTTTCCACTGAGCGTTGCAGGAGCACTAGCAAGATGCATTGTAAAGTTGTCCAAAAACTTCTTCCATTCGCATGCTAACGTGATTTTCATAGGCATAGGAGTGGCAATCGCCCATCCCGCATCAGTAAGAGAGCTGCGCCCACAATGCTGCTGTTGTGCGGCTTGCTTCTTCACCTCCTGCAAGCTGCCGGCTCTCCGTCTAGCGAAAGCGAAAGAGCCGCTACTTCGCGCACTGCTGCTTGTGCCGGTGGCGGTGCGCTCCGAAACGCTGCTTCGGGCGAAAGACGCCGGCCAGCGGCACTTCGCCCCGGACAGCCCCGTACCTCCGTCTTCTGCCTCTCTCGTCGTCTGCATCCTAGCCAAAAGCTTCTCCATGACTTCTCGCCGAGAGAGAAAGTGTGCCAGCACTGCAAACATCTTCCGATCTTGCTTGACGAGTTCACCCAGTTCTTTGCATCTCGCAGCGCAAAGAGACCCGCAAGAGTTTCCACGGAGCGTTGCAGGAGCACTAGCAAGATGCATTGCAAAGTTGTCCCAAAACTTCTTCCATTCGCATGCTAACGTGATTTTCAAAGGCATACAAGTGGCAATCCACTATCCCGCAGCAGTAAGAGAGCTGCGCCCACAATGCTGCTGTTGTGCGGCTTGCTTCTTCACCTCCTGCAAGCTGCCGGCTCTCCGTCTAGCGAAAGCGAAAGAGCCGCTTCTTCGCGCACTGCTGCTTGTGCCGGTGGCGGTGCGCTCCGGAGCGCTGCTTCGGGCGAAAGACGCCGGCCAGCGGCACTTCGCTCCGGACAGCCCCGTACCTCCGTCTTCTGCCTCTCTCGTCGTCTGCATCCTAGCCAAAAGCTTCTCCATGACTTCTCGCCGAGAGAGAAAGTGTGCCAGCACTGCAAACATCTTCCGATCTTGCTTGACGAGTTCACCCAGTTCTTTGCATCTCGCTGAGCAAAGAGACCCGCAAGAGTTTCCACTGAGCGTTGCAGGAGCACTAGCAAGATGCATTGCAAAGTTGTCCAAAAACTTCTTCCATTCGCATGCTAACGTGATTTTCAAAGGCATACGAGTGGCAATCCACCATCCCGCAGCAATTCGACAGCTGCGCCCACAATGCTGCTGTTGTGCGGCTTGCTTCTTCACCTCCTGCAAGCTGCCGGCTCTCCGTCTAGCGAAAGCGAAAGAGCCGCTACTTCGCGCACTGCTGCTTGTGCCGGTGGCGGTGCGCTCCGGAGCGCTGCTTCGGGCGAAAGACGCCGGCCAGCGGCACTTCGCTCCGGACAGCCCCGTACCTCCGTCTTCTGCCTCTCTCGTCGTCTGCATCCTAGCCAAAAGCTTCTCCATGACTTCTCGCCGAGAGAGAAAGTGTGCCAGCACTGCAAACATCTTCCGATCTTGCTTGACGAGTTCACCCAGTTCTTTGCATCTCGCTGAGCAAAGAGACCCGCAAGAGTTTCCACTGAGCGTTGCAGGAGCACTAGCAAGATGCATTGTAAAGTTGTCCAAAAACTTCTTCCATTCACATGCTAACGTGATTTTCATAGGCATAGGAGTGGCAATCGCCCATCCCGCATCAGTAAGAGAGCTGCGCCCACAATGCTGCTGTTGTGCGGCTTGCTTCTTCACCTCCTGCAAGCTGCCGGCTCTCCGTCTAGCGAAAGCGAAAGAGCCGCTACTTCGCGCACTGCTGCTTGTGCCGGTGGCGGTGCGCTCCGGAGCGCTGCTTCGGGCGATAGACGCCCGCGAGCGGCACTTCGCTCCGGACAGCTCCGTACCTCCGGTTTCTGCGTCTCTCTTCGTCTGCATCCTAGCCAAAAGCTTCTCCATGACTTCTCGCCGAGAGAGAAAGTGTGCCAGCTCTCCAAACATCTTCCGATCTTGCTTGACGAGTTCACCCAGTTCTTTGCATCTCGCAGCGCAAAGAGACCCGCAAGAGTTTCCACGGAGCGTTGCAGGAGCACTAGCAAGATGCATTGCAAAGTTGTCCAAAAACTTCTTCCATTCGCATGCTAACGTGATTTTCAAAGGCATACGAGTGGCAATCCACCATCCCGCAGCAGTTCGACAGCTGCGCCCACAATGCTGATGTTGTGCGGCTTGCTTCTTCACCTCCTGCAAGCTGCCGGCTCTCCGTCTAGCGAAGGAGAAAGAGCCGCTACTTCGCGCACTGCTGCCTGTGCCGGTGGCGGTGCGCTCCGGAGCGCTGCTTCGGGCGAAAGACGCCGGCCAGCGGCACTTCGCTCCGGACAGCCCCGTACCTCCGTCTTCTGCCTCTCTCGTCGTCTGCATCCTAGCCAAAAGCTTCTCCATGACTTCTCGCCGAGAGAGAAAGTGTGCCAGCACTGCAAACATCTTCCGATCTTGCTTGACGAGTTCACCCAGTTCTTTGCATCTCGCAGCTCAAAGAGACCCGCAAGAGTTTCCACGGAGCGTTGCAGGAGCACTAGCAAGATGCATTGCAAAGTTGTCCAAAAACTTCTTCCATTCGCATGCTAACGTGATTTTCAAAGGCATACGAGTGGCAATCCACCATCCCGCAGCAGTTCGACAGCTGCGCCCACAATGCTGATGTTGTGCGGCTTGCTTCTTCACCTCCTGCAAGCTGCCGGCTCTCCGTCTAGCGAAAGCGAAAGAGCCGCTTCTTCGCGCACTGCTGCTTGTGCCGGTGGCGGTGCGCTCCGGAGCGCTGCTTCGGGCGATAGACGCCGACCAGCGGCACTTCGCTCCGGACAGCCCCGTACCTCCGTCTTCTGCCTCTCTCGTCGTCTGCATTCTAGCCTAAAGCTTCTCCATGACTTCTCGCCGAGAGAGAAAGTGTGCCAGCACTGCAAACATCTTCCGATCTTGCTTGACGAGTTCACCCAGTTCTTTGCATCTCGCAGCGCAAAGAGACCCGCAAGAGTTTCCACGGAGCGTTGCAGGAGCACTAGCAAGATGCATTGCAAAGTTGTCCAAAAACTTCTTCCATTCGCATGCTAACGTGATTTTCAAAGGCATACGAGTGGCAATCCACCATCCCGCAGCAGTTCGACAGCTGCGCCCACAATGCTGCTGTTGTGCGGCTTGCTTCTTCACCTCCTGCAAGCTGCCGGCTCTCCGTCTAGCGAAAGCGAAAGAGCCGCTTCTTCGCGCACTGCTGCTTGTGCCTGTGGCGGTGCGCTCCGGAGCGCTGCTTCGGGCGATAGACGCCGACCAGCGGCACTTCGCTCCGGACAGCCCCGTACCTCCGTCTTCTGCCTCTCTCGTCGTCTGCATCCTAGCCAAAAGCTTCTCCATGATTTCTCGCCGAGAGAGAAAGTGTGCCAGCACTGCAAACACCTTCCGATCTTGCTTGACGAGTTCACCCAGTTCTTTGCATCTCGCAGCGCAAAGAGACCCGCAAGAGTTTCCACGGAGCGTTGCAGGAGCACTAGCAAGATGCATTGCAAAGTTGTCCAAAAACTTCTTCCATTCGCATGCTAACGTGATTTTCAAAGGCATACGAGTGGCAATCCACCATCCCGCAGCAGTTCGACAGCTGCGCCCACAATGCTGCTGTTGTGCGGCTTGCTTCTTCACCTCCTGCAAGCTGCCGGCTCTCCGTCTAGCGAAAGCGAAAGAGCCGCTTCTTCGCGCACTGCTGCTTGTGCCGGTGGCGGTGCGCTCCGGAGCGCTGCTTCGGGCGAAAGACGCCGGCCAGCGGCACTTCGCTCCGGACAGCTCCGTACCTCCGTCTTCTGCCTCTCTCGTCGTCTGCATCCTAGCCAAAAGCTTCTCCATGACTTCTCGCCGAGAGAGAAAGTGTGCGAGCACTGCAAACATCTACCGATCTTGTTTGACGAGTTCACCCAGTTCTTTGCATCTCGCAGCTCAAAGAGGCCCGCAAGAGTTTCCACGGAGCGTTGCAGGAGCACTAGCAAGATGCATTGCAAAGTTGTCCAAAAACTTCTTCCATTCGCATGCTAACGTGATTTTCAAAGGCATACGAGTGGCAATCCACCATCCCGCAGCAGTTCGACAGCTGCGCCCACAATGCTGCTGTTGTGCGGCTTGCTTCTTCACCTCCTGCAAGCTGCCGGCTCTCCGTCTAGCGAAAGCGAAAGAGCCGCTTCTTCGCGCACTGCTGCTTGTGCCGGTGGCGGTGCGCTCCGGAGCGCTGCTTCGGGCGAAAGACGCCGGCCAGCGGCACTTCGCTCCGGACAGCTCCGTACCTCCGTCTTCTGCCTCTCTCGTCGTCTGCATCCTAGCCAAAAGCTTCTCCATGACTTCTCGCCGAGAGAGAAAGTGTGCCAGCACTGCAAACATCTACCGATCTTGTTTGACGAGTTCACCCAGTTCTTTGCATCTCGCAGCTCAAAGAGGCCCGCAAGAGTTTCCACGGAGCGTTGCAGGAGCACTAGCAAGATGCATTGCAAAGTTGTCCAAAAACTTCTTCCATTCGCATGCTAACGTGATTTTCAAAGGCATACAAGTGGCACTCCACCATCCCGCAGCAGTTCGACAGCTGCGCACACAATGCTGCTGTTGTGCGGCTTGCTTCTTCACCTCCTGCAAGCTGCCGGCTCTCCGTCTAGCGAAAGCGAAAGAGCCGCTTCTTCGCGCACTGCTGCTTGTGCCGGTGGCGGTGCGCTCCGGAGCGCTGCTTCGGGCGAAAGACGCCCGCGAGCGGCACTTCGCTCCGGACAGCTCCGTACCTCCGTCTTCTGCCTCTCTCGTCGTCTGCATTCTTGCCTAAAGCTTCTCCATGACTTCTCGCCGAGAGAGAAAGTGTGCCAGCACTGCAAACATCTTCCGATCTTGCTTGACGAGTTCACCCAGTTCTTTGCATCTCGCAGCTCAAAGAGACCCGCAAGAGTTTCCACGGAGCGTTGCAGGAGCACTAGCAAGATGCATTGCAAAGTTGTCCAAAAACTTCTTCCATTCGCATGCTAACGTGATTTTCAAAGGCATACGAGTGGCAATCCACCATCCCGCAGCAGTTCGACAGCTGCGCCCACAATGCTGCTGTTGTGCGGCTTGCTTCTTCACCTCCTGCAAGCTGCCGGCTCTCCGTCTAGCGAAAGCGAAAGAGCCGCTACTTCGCGCACTGCTGCTTGTGCCGGTGGCGGTGTGCTCCGGAGCGCTGCTTCGGGCGAAAGACGCCGGCCAGCGGCACTTCGCTCCGGACAGCCCCGTACCTCCGTCTTCTGCCTCTCTCGTCGTCTGCATCCTAGCCAAAAGCTTCTCCATGACTTCTCGCCGAGAGAGAAAGTGTGCCAGCACTGCAAACATCTACCGATCTTGTTTGACGAGTTCACCCAGTTCTTTGCATCTCGCAGAGCAAAGAGACCCGCAAGAGTTTCCACGGAGCGTTGCAGGAGCACTAGCAAGATGCATTGCAAAGTTGTCCAAAAACTTCTTCCATTCGCATGCTAACGTGATTTTCATAGGCATACGAGTGGCAATCCACCATCCCGCAGCAGTTCGACAGCTGCGCCCACAATGCTGCTGTTGTGCGGCTTGCTTCTTCACCTCCTGCAAGCTGCCGGCTCTCCGTCTAGCGAAAGCGAAAGAGCCGCTACTTCGCGCACTGCTGCTTGTGATGGTCTCGGTGCGCCCCCGTGTGGTGCTTCGGGCGAAAGACGCCGGCCAGCGGCACTTCGCTCCGGACAGCCCCGTACCTCCGTCTTCTGCCTCTCTCGTCGTCTGCATCCTAGCCAAAAGCTTCTCCATGACTTTTCGCCGACAGAAATTGGGTGCCAGCACAGCAAACGTCTCCCAGTCTTGGCCCTGATTTTTGTCGTGGCTGCGCATTTTTGAAGCATTTATCTTTTTAATAAAGCGGCGAATTTATTTCGAGATGGCTATGATCTCTTCATACTTATCCTTGTGCGGTCAAGACACAGCAACAATACATTCTTGAGAAAGGAAAAGATCTCGAGAGATATTCCAGTCCATCGGTGTGGCGCAGCTGCTGAAAAAGGGCAAAGCTGAAGAACCTTGCTCATCTTAATTTCTGTGCATCTCGCAGCATGCGAAGCATGAGGCAGCCGAGCACCGCGCTTTTGTGCGCTCTTAATGGAATTGCAAAAAATCCCACAGCTTTTCATCCACAAGCACAGTCAGCTGCATTCGCTTTTGCTTCTTGAAAAACTCACCGCTCTCCTTATATCGGTGTAGATCTTGATCTCTGGTTCCTAGGACTTTACCCAAGTGTTTGCTGTTTTGTACTTTCTTCTTTGGCAGTCAGGAACTTGTATATATAATCTGGTACATGTTTCTTGGAAAACATTTCCTGTCTAAAAATGATACATAGCTGCAATTTACCCGACTGTATATAACTGTAACTCTTTTACTGTATAAAAAAGTGTATTAGAATGATACACCACCTGAATTTCAATGATTGAAAAAAGCGTCTTACTTCTTTTTCCTATTCTCTGTATTTCCTTCTCTTTGTTATGTTTCTTTGGCTATTATGTGCGTGCCCAATGGTTTTTCTGTTCCTGTTGTGGGACAGCAAATGTTCAGGCTCTTCTAATTTTGTCACTAATTAAATAATCCATCTTCCCCGCCGGAAAGATGCAGGATGTGTCTCATTTTCACTGCTCCTGTTTTGTTTCCTTATTCTTTTGAATGGCTCCCTGTCTTCCTACTCACACTCTGAGTAACGAATTTCTAATTTTCTTTCCTATCTGCCTTTATCAATTTTTCTCTGACTTGGATGCTATTGAATTAAGCCATGCCAAGTTGAAGAATTGCATCAAGAAGAGTGCTCAATGAAAAAAAAAACATTTAGTTTTGGGGTTCTATCACAGAAGAGTTCAAAGACTCTTCCCATGTGAAGAATATCTGATGAATATCTTAAAAACTATCATCTCTGTGTAAGTATTTTGCATCCAGTTCTTGCTCTAGTCCTTGCTTTGGCAAATTTGACACAAGTGAGGCATTGTGTGTTTTGCAGCTTCTAGGGAGATGGTTCCAGGTCTTGAGAAAGTCGTGGGCTTTGTCTCATCTTTAGACATCTGAAAATCACCTAGGCATCCCAAAGACTCATTAGAAATACAAATACCTGCAGGGAACCGGAGGTGAGCTTCATCTTACCATGTGTCTTGAACAGGGTGTTCTATGTGTGAAAGAGATTCTAGTCAGAATTCTGCTCAGTACAGTCCATCAAGTTGAGAGAATTGATCATTTTAATCTGGGCTTTATATCCACAGAGGCTGAAGGTGTCTCCATGCTCCAGTGCCTATCAGTCTTCTCAAATATTTCAATCCATGAGTTGAATTCTAGAAGCAAAAACTTTTCTCCAGGTGACCTTTACCAAGAGACTCAATGTTAGGTGGAATCAAACAACTCCTTTTTTTATCCATTTTATCGAAAGTGATCTTAAAGATTCAATCCATATGCTTAGGTGAGAGAAATCCTACCATTGGCAGATGGCATGTATTGGCCAGTATTGACAGCAGAAAGAAGCAAAAAAGCATGCCAAAAAATGCTGAATGCAGTAAGCAGACCATCAAGCAAACCGGTGGAAAAATAGTTGCTTTGTATGTAGGATGAATCGGAGAGATACATATGGAGTTCTTCATGATGTTTTTCATTGACATTTAAAATAGGAAAGAGGTTAAAACTATGATGGAAGGGATTAATTGCTTGATGTTAGAGTATTTCTTTAGAGAGTCATAACAAGTGAATACATGTTTAACCAGTTATCAGCTTCCCATCAGCAATGGGTGCACTTTAATTGCCTTTAAAAGCTGTAATGAAATACTTTTTAAAGCAATTTTTCCCCTTATATTTGCAAGAGCTTTTTTCTGTTATTTTTGAAAAATAGGAAAAATTTCCAGTAAAGGATCAACGGGCTGCTCTGTCATTTAATATTAGAAAACACTTATGGTATACTTTCTAGAAGAAAAAGTACCTAAAAAAAGGAGTATTCCCATTATGCTTGTAAAACGATCTTCCAACCATAAGAAAATCAAAAATTATACTATTTCAAGGATCTCACACTCCTAGAACACATTCATTTACCACACTCATAATTTATCAAACACAGCTTGTAATTAGACCTCTAAGAGTCAAACAGAGCGTTGTATCCACAGGCACTGTGAGAGCAGCCTGAGGTGGCACAGGTGGCAGGTTGTACGTGAGCTAGATCTTGATCAATGCGGCATTACAGCAGCCAACCGGGGCCTGCACGCAAGGCCCATCCAAAAAATGTGGTGAGCTTTTTCCCAGGGAAACCAAACTCACCACCTCACCTTCCTGGTCTCAGGCCCCAAATGGCCACAAAAGTACTGTGCGGGCAACAGCCCAGGAAAAAAAACTCAACACCTCACCGTCTAGGTCTCAGTTTGCAGAGCTCTGTGGGCACTGTGCAAGCACCCAACGTTGGCACAGCCATCAGCCTTTAATTGGATGGCATCCTGATTAATACAGAAATCGAGCAGGCACCAAGCATCAACATGCTTAGGGACACCTAGGTATTGTGCATTATACTGCCCAAGGAGAAAAAAACCCACCACCCCAAGGTCTTAGTCTCAGTTTGCAGAGTTCCGTGGGCACTCTCAAAGCAGCCAGAGCTAGCACAGGTGGCAGCTTGTCCCTGAGAGGCATCTTGATATTTGTGGATATCCAGGAGGCAACAGGCCCCTTAGGGCCGAGGGCCTACCTGGTACTGACAAAGGCTTCTTCCCAGAAAAACAAAGCTCACCATCCCACGTTGCTGGTCTCAGTTTGTAGAGCTCCATGGGCACTCTCAAAGCAGCCCGAGTTGGCACAGGTGGCAGCTTGACCCGGGACGGCACCGTGATATTCGGGCAAATCCAGCGGGGAGCCGGCCGCTAAGGGTGGAGGGCCGACCTAGTACAGAGATAGTCTTCTACCCAGCAAAACAAGACACACTACGCGACGTTCCCGGCCACAGTTTGAAGAGCTCTGTGGGCACTCTCAAAGCACCCCGAGTTGGCACAGGTGGCAGCTTGTCCCTGGGCGGCATCTTGTTATTCGGGGAAATCCAGCCTACAACCGGACCCATAGGGCCGAAGGCCTACCTGGTACTGACAAAGGCTTCTGCCGGGAAAACAAAACTCAGAACCCCACGGTCCCGGTCTCAGTTTGCAGAGCTCCATGGGCACTCTCAAAGCAGCCCGAGTTGGCACAGGTGGCAGAATATCCCTGGGCGGCATCTTGATATTCGTGGAAATCCAGCAGGCAGCCAGCCATGAAGGGCCGAGGGCCTACCTGGTACTGAAAAAGGCTTCTGCCGAGGAAAAAAAAAAACTCACCATCCCACGTTTCTGGTCTCAGTTTGCAGAGCTCCGTGGGCACTCTCAAAGCAGCCCGAGTTGGCACAGGTGGCAGCTTGTCCCTGGGCAGCATCTAGATATTGGTGGAAATCCTGCAGGCAGCCGGCCCCCAAGGGCCAAGGCCTGACCTGGTACTGACAAAGGCTTCTGCCCGGGGAAACAAAACCCACCACCCCACGTTCCAGGTCTCAGTTTGCAGAGCTCCATGGGCACTCTCAAAGCAGCGCGAGTTGGCACAGGTGGCAGCTTGTCCCTGGGCGGCATCTTGATATTCGTGGAAATCCTGCAGGCAGCCTGCCCCTGTGGAACAAGGGCCGACCTGACACTGACAAAGGCTTCTGACCGGGAAAACAAAACTCACCACCCCACGTTCCTGGTCTCAGTTTGCAGAGCTCCATGGGCACTCTCAAAGCAGCCCCAGTTGGCACAAGTGGCAGCTTATCCCTGGGCGGCATCTTCAGATTCATGGAAATCCTGCAGGCTGCCGGCCCCAAAGGGCCGAGGGCCTACCTGGTACTGACAAAGGCTTCTGCCCGGGAAAACAATACTCAGAACACCACTTTCCTGGTCCCAGTTTGCAGAGCTCCATGGGCACTCTCAAAGCACCCCGAGTTGGCACAGGTGGCAGCTTGTCCCTGGGCAGAATCTTGATATTCGTGGAAATCCAGCAGGCAGACTGCCCCTAAGGAACAAGGACCCTCCTGGTACTGACAAAGGCTTCTGCCCGGGAAAACAAAACCCACCACCCCACGTTTCTGGTCTCAGTTTGCAGAGCTCCATGGGCACTCTCAAAGCAGCCCGAGTTGGCACAGGTGGCAGCTCCTCCGTGGGCAGCATCTTGATATTGGTGGAAATTCAGCAGGCTGACGGCCCTGAAAGACCGTGGGCCTACCTAGTACTGACAAATACTTCTGCCCGGGAAAACAAAACTCAGCACCCCACGATCCTGGTCACAGTTTGCAGAGCTCCGTGGGCACTCTCAAAGCAGCGTGAGTTGGCAAAGGTGGCAGCTTGTCCCTGGGCGGCATCTTGATTTTCGTGGAAATCCTGGTGCCAGCCTCCCCCAAAAGGCCGAGTGCCTACCTGGTCCTGCAAATGTTTCTGCCCGGGAAAACAACACCGACAAACCCATGTTCCTGGTCTCAGTTTGAAGAACTCCGTGGGCACTCTCAAAGCAGCGCGAGTTGGCACAGGTGGCAGAATATCCCTGGGCAGCATCTTGATATTCCATGAAATCTTGCTGCCAGGCTGTCCCTAAGGAACAAGGGCCTACTTGGTACTGACAAAGGCTTCTGCCCTGGAAAACAAAACCCACCACCCCACGTTTCTGGTCTCAGTTTGCAGAGCACCATGGGCACTCTCAAAGCAGCGTGAGTTGGCACAGGTGGCAGCTTGTCCCTGGGCAGCATCTTGATATTCGTGGAAATCCAGCAGGCAGCCTGCCCTTAAGGACCGAGGGCCTACCTGGCCCTGCAAATGCTTCTGCCCGGGGAAAGAAAACCCAGCACCCCATGTTCCACATCTCAGTTTGCAGAGCTCCATAGGCACTCTCAAAGCAGCCCGAGTGGGCACAGGTGGCAGCTTGTCCCTGGGCAGCATCTTCAAATTCGCAGATATCCTGCAGCCAGACAGCCCAAAAGGGCGGTGGGCGTACCTGGTACTGACAAAGGCTTCTGCCCGGCAAAACAGAACTCACCAACCCACGTTCCTGGTCTCAGTTTGCAGAGCACCATGGGCACTCTCAAAGCAGCCCGAGTTGGCACAGGTGGCAGCTTGTCCCTGGGCAGCATCTTGATATTTGCGGAAATCCAGCAGGCAGCCTGCCCCTGAGGAACAAGGGCCTACCTGGTACTGACAAAGGCTTCAGCCCGGGGAAAGAAAACCCACCACACCACGTTCCTGGTCTCAGTTTGCAGAGTTCCATGGGCACTCTCAAAGCAGACCGAGTTAGCACAGGTGGCAGCTTGTCCCTGGGCGGCATCTTGATATTTGTGGAAATCCTGCAGGCAGCCGGCCCCCAAGGGCCAAGGGCCGACCTGGTACTGACAAAGGCTTCTGCCAGGGGAAACAAAACCCAGCACCCCACGTTTCTGGTCTCAGTTTGCAGAGCTCCGTGGGCACCCTCAAAGCAGCCCGAGTTGGCACAGGTGGCAGCTTGTCCCTGGGCGGCATCTTGATATTCGTGGAAATCCAGCAGGCAGTCGGCCCTGAAATTCCGAGGGCCTACCTGGTACTGACAAAGGCTTCTGCCCGGGGAAACAAAACTCACCAACGCACGTTCCTGGTCTCACTTTGCAGAGCTCCAAGGGCACTCTCAAAGCAGCGCGAGTTGGCACAGGTGGCAGCTTGTCCTTTGGCAGCATCTTGATATTCATGGAAATCCAGCAGGCTGCCTGCCCTTAAAGACCAAGGGCCTACCTGGCACTGCAAATGCTTCTGCCCGGGAATACAAAACTCAGCACCCCACGTTCCTGGTCTCAGTTTGCAGAGCTCCATGGGCACTCTCAAAGCAGCCCGAGTTGGCACAGGTGGCAGCTTGTCCCTGGGCAGCATCTTGATATTCGTGGAAATCTTGCTGCCAGCCTGCCCCTAAGGAACAAGGGCCCTCCTGGTACTGACAAAGGCTACTGCCCAGGGAAACAAAACCCACCACCCCACGTTCCACATCTCAGTTTGCAGAGTTCCATGGGCACTCTCAAGGCAGCCCGAGTTGGCACAGGTGGCAGCTTGTCCCTGGGCGGCATCTAGATATTGGTGGAAATCCTGCAGGCAGCCGGCCCCCAAGGGCCAAGGGCCGACCTGGTACTGACAAAGGCTTCTGCCAGGGGAAACAAAACCCAGCACCCCACGTTTCTGGTCTCAGTTTGCAGAGCTCCGTGGGCACCCTCAAAGCAGCCCGAGTTGGCACAGGTGGCAGCTTGTCCCTGGGCGGCATCTTGATATTCGTGGAAATCTTGCTGCCAGCCTGCCCCTAAGGAACAAGGGCCTACCTGGTACTGACAAAGGCTTCTGCCCGGGAAAACAAAACCCACAACCCTACGTTCCTGGTCTCAGTTTGCAGAGCTCCGTGGGCACCCTCAAAGCGGCGCGAGTTAGCACAAGTGGAAGCTTGTCCCTGGGCAGCATCTTGATATTCGTGGAAATCCAGCAGGCAGCCAGCCCTGAATTACGAGAGCCTACCTGGTACTGCAAATGCTTCTGCCCGGGGAAACAAAACTCACCAAGGCAAGTTCCTGGTCTCACTTTGCAGAGCTCCATGGGCACTCTCAAAGCAGCCCGAGTTGGCACAGGTGGCAGCTTGTCCCTGGGCGGCATCTTGATATTCGTGGAAATCCTGCAGGCAGCTGGCCCCCAAGGGCCAAGTGCCGACCTGGTACTGACAAAGACTTCTGCCCGGGAAAACAAAACTCAGAACACCACGTTTCTGGTCTCAGTTTGCAGAGCACCATGGGCACTCTCAAAGCCGCGCGAGTTGGTACAGGTGGCAGCTTGTCCCTGGGCTACATCTTGATATTCTTGGAAATCCAGCAGGCTGCCTGCCCTTAAGGACCGAGGGCCTACCTGGCACTTCAAATGCTTCTGCCCGGAGAAACAAAACTCAGCACCCCAGGTTCATGGTCTCAGTTTGCAGAGCTCCATGGGCACTCTCAAAGCAGCCCGAGTTGGCTGCAAAGTTGTCCAAAAACTTCTTCCATTCGCATGCTAACGTGATTTTCAAAGGCATACGAGTGGCAATCCACCATCCCGCAGCAGTAAGAGAGCTGCGCACATAATGCTGCTGTTGTGCGGCTTGCTTCTTCACCTCCTGCAAGCTGCCTGCCCTCCGTCTACCGAAGGCGAAAGAGCCGCTTCTTCGCGCACTGCTGCTTGTGCCGGTGGCGGTGCGCTCCGGAGCGCTGCTTCGGGCGAAAGACGCCGGCCAGCGGCACTTCGCTCCGGACAGCCCCGTACCTCCGTCTTCTGCCTCTCTCGTCGTCTGCATTTTAGCCAAAAGCTTCTCCATGACTTCTCGCCGAGAGAGAAAGTGTGCCAGCACTGCAAACATCTTCCAATCCTGTTTGACGAGTTCACCCAGTTCTTTGCATCTCGTAGCGCAAAGAGACCCGCAAGAGTTTCCACGGAGCGTTGCAGGAGCACTAGCAAGATGCATTGCAAAGTTGTCCAAAAACTTCTTCCATTCGCATGCTAACGTGATTTTCAAAGGCATACGAGTGGCAATCCACCATCCCGCAGCAGTTCGACAGCTGCGCACACAATGCTGCTGTTGTGCGGCTTGCTTCTTCACCTCCTGCAAGCTGCCTGCCCTCCGTCTACCGAAGGCGAAAGAGTCGCTTCTTCGCGCACTGCTGCTTGTGCCGGTGGCGCTGCGCTCCGGAGCGCTGCTTCGGGCGAAAGACGCCGGCCAGCGGCACTTCGCTCCGGACAGCCCCGTACCTCCGTCTTCTGCCTCTCTCGTCGCCTGCATCCTAGCCAAAAGCTTCTCCATGACTTCTCGCCGAGAGAGAAAGTGTGCCAGCACTGCAAACATCTACCGATCTTGTTTGACGAGTTCACCCAGTTCTTTGCATCTCGCAGAGCAAAGAGACCCGCAAGAGTTTCCACGGAGCGTTGCAGGAGCACTAGCAAGATGCATTGCAAAGTTGTCCAAAAACTTCTTCCATTCGCATGCTAACGTGATTTTCAAAGGCATACGAGTGGCAATCCACCATCCCGCAGCAGTAAGAGAGCTGCGCCCACAATGCTGCTGTTGTGCGGCTTGCTTCTTCACCTCCTGCAAGCTGCCGGCTCTCCGTCTAGCGAAAGCGAAAGAGCCGCTACTTCGCGCACTGCTGCTTGTGCCGGTGGCGGTGCGCTCCGGAGCGCTGCTTCGGGCGAAAGACGCCGGCCAGCGGCACTTCGCTCCGGATAGCCCCGTACCTCCGTCTTCTGCCTCTCTCGTCGTCTGCATCCTAGCCAAAAGCTTCTCCATGACTTCTCCCCGAGAGAGAAAGTGTGCCAGCACAGCAAACGTCTCCCAGTCTTGGCCCTGATT
>NW_024037373.1:0-45230 GCF_015832195.1 Motacilla alba alba
TCGTGGAAATCCTTCTGCCAGCCTGCCCCGAAGGGCCGAGGGCCTACCATGGACTTACAAAGGCTTCTGCCCAGGGAAACAAAATTCGCCAACCCACGTTCCTGGTCTCAGTTTGAAGAGCTTCATGGGCACTCTCAAAGCAGACCGAGTTGCCACAGGTGGCAGCTTGTCCCTGGGCGGCATCTTGATATTCGTGGAAATCCTTGTGCCCGCCTGCCCTTAAGGGCCGAAAGACTACATGGCAGTGACAAAGGCTTCTGCCCGGGGAAACAAAATTCTCCAACCCACGTTCCTGGTCTCAGTTTGCAGAGCTCCATGGGCACTCTCAAAGCAGCCCGAGTTGGCACAGGTGGCAGCTTGTCCCTGGGCGGCATCTTGATATTCCTGGAAATCCTGGTGCCAGCCTGCCCTTAAGGGCCGAAAGACTACATGGCAGTGACAAAGGCTTCAGCCCGTGGAAACAAAACCCACCACCCCACGTTCCTGGTCTCAGTTTGCAGAGCTCCGTGGGCACTCTCAAAGCAGCCCGAGTTGCCACAGGTGGCAGCTTGTCCCTGGGCAGCATCTTGATATTCATGGAAATCCAGCGGGCAGCCGGCCCCGAAGGAACAAGGGCCTACCTGGTACTGTCAAAGTCTTCTGCCCAGGGAAAAAAAAATTCACAAACTCACGTTCCTGGTCTCAGTTTGCAGAGCTCCGCGGGCACTCTCAAAGCAGCCCGAGTTGGCACAGGTGTCTGTTTGTCCCTGGGTGGCATCTTGATATTCGTGGAAATCCAGCAGGCAGACGGCCCCTAAGGAACAAGGGCCTACCTGGTACTGACAAAGGGCTCTGCCCGTGGAAACAAAACCCACTACCCCACGTTCCTGGTCTCAGTTTGCAGAGCTCCGTGGGCACTCTCAAAGCAGCCCGAGTTTCCACAGGTGGCAGCTTGTCCCTGGGCAGCATCTTGATATTCATGGAAATCCAGCGGGCAGCCGGCCCCGAAGGAACAAGGCCTACCTGGTACTGACAAAATCTTCTGCCCAGGGAAAAAAAATTCACAAACTCACGTTCCTGGTCTCAGTTTGCAGAGCTCCGTGGGCACTCTCAAAGCAGCTCAAGTTGGCACAGGTGGCAGCTTGTCCCTGGGCAGCATCTTGATATTCGTGGAAATCCTGCTGACAGCCTGCCCCTAAGGAACAAGGGCCTACCTGGTACTGAAAATGGGCTCTGCCCGGGAAAACAAAACCCATAACACCACATTCCTGGTGTCTGTTTGCAGAGCTCCATGGGCACTCTCAAAGCAGCCCGGGTTGGCACAGGTGGCAGCTTGTCCCTGGGCGGCATCTTGATATTCGTGGAAATCCTTCTGCCAGCCTGCCCCGAAGGGCCGAGGGCCTACCATGGACTTACAAAGGCTTCTGCCCAGGGAAACAAAATTCGCCAACCCACGTTCCTGGTCTCAGTTTGAAGAGCTTCATGGGCACTCTCAAAGCAGACCGAGTTGCCACAGGTGGCAGCTTGTCCCTGGGCGGCATCTTGATATTCGTGGAAATCCTTGTGCCCGCCTGCCCTTAAGGGCCGAAAGACTACATGGCAGTGACAAAGGCTTCAGCCCGTGGAAACAAAACCCACCACCCCACGTTCCTGGTCTCAGTTTGCAGAGCTCCGTGGGCACTCTCAAAGCAGCCTGAGTTGCCACAGGTGGCAGCTTGTCCCTGGGCAGCATCTTGATATTCATGGAAATCCAGCGGGCAGCCGGCCCCGAAGGAACAAGGGCCTACCTGGTACTGTCAAAGTCTTCTGCCCAGGGAAAAAAAATTCACAAACTCACGTTCCTGGTCTCAGTTTGCAGAGCTCCGCGGGCACTCTCAAAGCAGCCCGAGTTGGCACAGGTGGCTGTTTGTCCCTGGGTGGCATCTTGATATTCGTGATAATCCAGCAGGCAGACGGCCCCTAAGGAACAAGGGCCTACCTGGTACTGACAAAGGGCTCTGCCCGTGGAAACAAAACCCACTACCCCACGTTCCTGGTCTCAGTTTGCAGAGCTCCGTGGGCACTCTCAAAGCAGCCCGAGTTGCCACAGGTGGCAGCTTGTCCCTGGGCAGCATCTTGATATTCATGGAAATCCAGCGGGCAGCCGGCCCCGAAGGAACAAGGCCTACCTGGTACTGACAAAATCTTCTGCCCAGGGAAAAAAAATTCACAAACTCACGTTCCTGGTCTCAGTTTGCAGAGCTCCGTGGGCACTCTCAAAGCAGCTCAAGTTGGCACAGGTGGCAGCTTGTCCCTGGGCAGCATCTTGATATTCGTGGAAATCCTGCTGACATCCTGCCCCTAAGGAACAAGGGCCTACCTGGTACTGACAAAGGGCTCTGCCCGGGAAAACAAAACCCATAACACCACATTCCTGGTGTCTGTTTGCAGAGCTCCATGGGCACACTCAAAGCAGCCCGGGTTGGCACAGGTGGCAGCTTGTCCCTGGGCGGCATCTTGATATTCGTGGAAATCCTTCTGCCAGCCTGCCCCGAAGGGCCGAGGTCCTACCATGGACTTACAAAGGCTTCTGCCTAGGGAAACAAAATTCGCCAACCCACGTTCCTGGTCTCAGTTTGAAGAGCTTCATGGGCACTCTCAAGGCAGCCCGAGTTGGCACAGGTGGCAGCTTGTCCCTGCGCGGCATCTTGATATTCGTGGAAATCCAGCAGGCACACGGCCCCTAAGGAACAAGGGCCTACCTGGTACTGACAAAGGCTTCTGTTCGTGGAAACAAAACCCACCACCCCACAATCCTGGTCTCAGTTTGAAGAGTTCCGTGGGCACTCTCAAAGCAGCCCGAGTTGGCACAGGTGGCAGCTTGTCCCTGGGCAGCATCTTGATATTCGTGGAAATCCAGCGGGCAGCCGGCCCCGAAGGGCTGAGGGCCCACCTAGTACTGACAAATACTTCTGCTCGGGAAAACAAAACTCAGCACCCCACGGTCCTGGTTTCTGTTTGCAGAGCTCCATGGGCAATCTCAAAGCAGCGCGAGTTGGCACAGGTGGCAGCTTGTCCCTGCGCGGCATCTTGATATTCGTGGAAATCCTTGTGCCAGCCTGACCCGAATGGCCGAGGGCCTACATGGTACTGACAAAGGCTTCAGCCCGTGGAAAACAAAACCCACCACCCCACGTTCCTGGTCTCAGTTTGCAGAGCTCCGTGGGCACTCTCAAAGCAGCCCGAGTTGGCACAGGTGGCAGCTTGTCCCAGGGCGGCATCTTGTTATTCGTGGAAATCCAGCAGGCAGACGGCGCTTAAGGACTGAGGGCCTACCTGATATTGGCAAAGGCTTCTGCCCGGGAAAAAGAACCCACCACCCCACGTTCCTGGTCTCAGTTTGCAGAGCTCCATGGGCACTCTCAAAGCAGCCAGAGTTGGCACAGGTAGCAACTTGTCCCTGGGTGGCATCATCAAATTCGCGGATATCCTGCAGCCAGACAGCCAAAAAGGGCCGAGGGCCCACCTGGTAACGACAAAGGCTTCTGCCCGGGAAAACAGAACTCACCAACCCACGTTCCTGGTCTCAGTTTGCAGAGCTCCATGGGCACTCTAAAAGCAGCCTGAGTTGGCACAGGTGGCAGCCTGTCCCTGGGCGGAATCTTCAGATTCCCAGAAATCCAGAAGGAAGCTGGCTTCGATGGGCCGTGGGCCTACCTGGTACTGACAAGAGCTTCTTCCCAGGGAAACAAAATTCACCAACACATTTTCCTGGTCTCAGTTTTAAGAGCTCCATGGGCACCTTCAAAGCAGCGCGAGTTGGCACAGGCGTCAGTTTGTCCCACGGCGGCATCTTGATATTCGCGGAAATCCAGCGAGCAGCCGCCCCAAAGGGCCAAGGGCCTACCTGGTACTGACAAAGGCTTCTGCCAAGGTAAACAAAGCTCACCACACCACGTGCCTGGTCTCAGTTTGCAGAACTCCATGGGCACACCCAAAGCAGCCCGAGTTGACGCAGGCGGCAGCTTGTCCCTGGGCGGCATCTTGATATTGGCGGAAATCCAGCAGGCAACCTGCCCATAAGTGCCAAGGGCCTACCTGGTACTGACAAATACTTCTGCCCGGGGAAATAAAACCCACCAACCCACATTAATGGTCTCAGTTTTCAGAGCTCCATGGGCACTCTCAAAGCAGCGCGAGTTGGCACGGGTGGCAGCTTGTCCCTAGGCGGCATCTTTAGATGCGCGGAAATCTAGCTGCCACCCTGCCCCGAAGGGCCGAGGGCCTACCTGGTACTGACAATGGCTTCTGTCCCTGAAAAACAAAATTCGCCAACGCACGTTCCTGGTCTCAGTTTGCAGCGCTCCATTGGCACTCTCAAAGCAGCCCGAGTTGGCACATGTCACAGCTTGTCCCAGGGCAGCATCTTCAGATTCGCGAAAACCCAGCAGATAGCTGGTCCCGAAGGGCGAGGGCCTACCTGGGACTGACAAAGGCTTCTGCCCGGGACAACAGAACTCACCAACCCACGTTCCTGGTCTCAGTTTGCAGAGCTCCATGGGCACTCTCAAAGCAGCCCGAGTTGGCACAGGTGGCAGCTTGTCCCTGGGCGGCATCTTGATATTGGCGGAAATCCAGAAGGCAGCCGGCCCCGAAGGGCGAGGGCCTACCTGGTACTGACAAAGGCTTCTGCCTCGGAAAAAAAAACCGCACATCCCACGTTCCTGGTCCCAGTTTGCAGAGCTCCATGGGCACTCTCAAAGCAGCCTGAGTGTCCACAGGTGGCAGCTTGTCCCTGGGCGGCATCTTCAGATTCGTGGAAATCCAAAAGGCTGCCTGCCCCTGAAGAACAAGGGCCTACCTGGTACTGACAAATGCTTCTACCGCGGGAAATAAAACCCACCAACCCACGTTAATGGTCTCACTTTGCAGAGCTCCATGGGCACTCTCAAAGCATCCCGGGTTGGCACAGGTGTCAGCTTTCCTTGGGCAGCATCTTCAAATTCGCGGAAATCCAGCAGGCAGCAGGACACGAAGGGCCGAGGGCCTACCTGGTACTGACAAAGGCTTCTGCCCGGGAAAACAAACCTCAGCACCCCACGTACAGGACTCAGTTTGCAGAGCTCCATGGGAACTCTCAAAGCTGCCTGAGTAGGCACGGGTGGCAGCTTGTCCCTGGGCGCCAGCTTCAGATACCCGGAAATCCAGAAGGAAGCTGGCTTCGAAGGGCCGTGGGCCTACCTGGTACTGACAAAAGCTTCTTCCCAGGGAAACAAAATTCACCAACACATTTTCCTGGTCTCAGTTTGCAGAGCTCCATGGGCACTCTCAAAGCAGCGCGAGTTGGCACAGGTGGCAGCTTGTCCCTGGGCGGCATCTTGATATTGGCGGAAATCCAGCAGGCAACCGGCCCATAAGTGCCAAGGGCCTACCTGGTACTGACAAATACTTCTGCCCGGGGAAATAAAACCCACCAACCCACGTTAATGGTCTCAGTTTTCAGAGCTCCATGGGCACTCTCAAAGCAGCGCGAGTTGGCACGGGTGGCAGCTTGTCCCTAGGCGGCATCTTTAGATGCGCGGAAATCAAGCTGCCACCCCGCCCCGAAGGGCAGACGTCCTACCTGGTACTGACAATGGCTTCTGTCCCTGAAAAACAAAATTCGCCAACGCACGTTCCTGGTCTCAGTTTGCAGCGCTCCATTGGCACTCTCAAAGCAGCCCGAGTTGGCACAGGCGTCAGTTTGTCCCACGGCGGCATCTTGATATTCGCGGAAATCCAGCGAGCAGCCGCCCCAAAGGGCCAAGGGCCTACCTGGTACTGACAAAGGCTTCTGCCAAGGTAAACAAAGCTCACCACACCACGTGCCTGGTCTCAGTTTGCAGAACTCCATGGGCACACCCAAAGCAGCCCGAGTTGACGCAGGCGGCAGCTTGTCCCACGGCGGCATCTTGATATTCGCGGAAATCCAGCGAGCAGCCGCCCCTAAGGGCCAAGGGCCTACCTGGTACTGACAAAGGCTTCTGCCCAGGGAAAGAAAACCCACCACGCCACGTTCCTGGTCTCACTTTGCAGAGCTCCGTGGGCACTCTCAAAGTAGCCCAAGTTGGCACAGGTGGCAGCTTATCCCTGGGCGCCATCTTGATATTTGTGGAAATCCAAAAGGAAGCTGGCCCCGAAGGGCTGTGGGCCTACCTGGAACAGACAAATGCTTCTGCCCAGGGAAACAAAATTCGCCAAAACACGTTCATGGTCTCAGTTTGCAGAGCTCCATGGGCACTCTCAAAGCAGCGCGAGTTGGCACAGGTGGCAGCTTGTCCCTGGGCAACATCTTGATATTCGTGGAAATCCAAAAGCCTGCCTGCCCCTGAAGAGCAAGGGCCTACCTGGTAATAACAAATGCTTCCGCCCGGGGAAAGAAAACTCAGCACCCCACGTACAGGTCTCAGTTTCCAGAGCTCCATGTGCACTCTCAAAGCTGCCTGAGTAGGCACGGGTGGCAGCTTGTCCATGGGCGGCATCTTCAGATTCCCGGAAATCCAGAAGGAACCTGGCTTCGAAGGGCCGTGGGCCTACCTGGTACTGACAAAAGCTTCTGCTTAGGGAAACAAAATTCACCAACACATTTTCCAGGTCTCAGTTTCCAGAGCTCCATGGGCACTCTCAAAGCAGCCCGAGTTGGCACAGGTGGCAGCTTGTCCCTGGGCGGCATCTTCAGATTCGCGGAAATCCAGCGAGCAGCCGCCCCAAAGGGCCAAGGGCCTACCTGGTACAGACAAAGGCTTCTGCCCGGCGAAAGAAAACCCACCACGCCACGTTCCTGGTCTCAGTTTGCAGAGTTCCATGGGCACTCTCAAAGCAGCCCGAGTTGGCACAGGCGTCAGTTTGTCCCACGGCGGCATCTTGATATTCGCGGAAATCCAGCGAGCAGCCGCCCCAAAGGGCCAAGGGCCTACCTGGTACTGACAAAGGCTTCTGCCAAGGTAAACAAAGCTCACCACACCACGTGCCTGGTCTCAGTTTGCAGAACTCCATGGGCACACCCAAAGCAGCCCGAGTTGACGCAGGCGGCAGCTTGTCCCACGGCGGCATCTTGATATTCGCGGAAATCCAGCGAGCAGCCGCCCCTAAGGGCCAAGGGCCTACCTGGTACTGACAAAGGCTTCTGCCCAGGGAAAGAAAACCCACCACGCCACGTTCCTGGTCTCACTTTGCAGAGCTCCGTGGGCACTCTCAAAGTAGCCCAAGTTGGCACAGGTGGCAGCTTATCCCTGGGCGCCATCTTGATATTTGTGGAAATCCAAAAGGAAGCTGGCCCCGAAGGGCTGTGGGCCTACCTGGAACAGACAAATGCTTCTGCCCAGGGAAACAAAATTCGCCAAAACACGTTCATGGTCTCAGTTTGCAGAGCTCCATGGGCACTCTCAAAGCAGCGCGAGTTGGCACAGGTGGCAGCTTGTCCCTGGGCAGCATCTTGATATTCGTGGAAATCCAAAAGCCTGCCTGCCCCTGAAGAGCAAGGGCCTACCTGGTAATAACAAATGCTTCCGCCCGGGGAAAGAAAACTCAGCACCCCACGTACAGGTCTCAGTTTCCAGAGCTCCATGTGCACTCTCAAAGCTGCCTGAGTAGGCACGGGTGGCAGCTTGTCCATGGGCGGCATCTTCAGATTCCCGGAAATCCAGAAGGAACCTGGCTTCGAAGGGCCGTGGGCCTACCTGGTACTGACAAAAGCTTCTGCTTAGGGAAACAAAATTCACCAACACATTTTCCAGGTCTCAGTTTCCAGAGCTCCATGGGCACTCTCAAAGCAGCCCGAGTTGGCACAGGTGGCAGCTTGTCCCTGGGCGGCATCTTCAGATTCGCGGAAATCCAGCGAGCAGCCGCCCCAAAGGGCCAAGGGCCTACCTGGTACAGACAAAGGCTTCTGCCCGGCGAAAGAAAACCCACCACGCCACGTTCCTGGTCTCAGTTTGCAGAGTTCCATGGGCACTCTCAAAGCAGACCAAGTTAGCACAGGTGGCAGCTTGTCCCTGGGTGGCATCTTGATATTTGTGGAAATCCAAAAGGAAGCTGGCCCCGAAGGGCCGTGGGCCTACCTGGAACAGACAAAGGCTTCTGCCCAGGGAAACAAAATTCGCCAACACACGTTCATGGTCTCAGTTTGCACAGCTCCATGGGCACTCTAAAAGCAGCGTGATTTTCCACAGGTGGCAGCTTGTCCCTAGGCGGCATCTTGATATTGGCGGAAATCCAGCAGGCAGACGGCCCCGAAGGACTGAGGGCCTACCTGATACTGAGAAAGGCTTCTGCCCGGGAAAAAAAAACCCACCACGCCACGTTCCGGGTCTCAGTTTGCAGAGCTCCATGGGCACTCTCAAAGCAGCGCGAGTTGCCACAGGTGGCAGCTTGTCCCTGGGCGGCATCTTCAAATTCGCGGATATCCTGCAGCCAGACAGCCCAAAAGGGCCGAGGGCCTACCTGGTACAGACAAAGGCTTCTGCCCGGGAAAACAGAACTCAGCACCCCACGTTCCTGGTCTCAGTTTGCAGAGCTCCATGGACACTCTCAAAGCAGCCCGAGTTGGCACAGGTGGCAGCTTGTCCCTGGGCGGCATCTTGATATTTGTGGAAATCCAGCAAGCAGCCGGCCCCTAATTGACAAGGGCCTACCTGGTACTGACAAATGCTTCTACCGCGGGAAATAAAACCCACCAACCCACGTTAATGGTCTCACTTTGCAGAGCTCCATGGGCACTCTCAAAGCAGCCCGGGTTGGCACAGGTGGCAGTTTGTCCCTCGGCGGCATCTTCAAATTCGTGGATATCCAGCAGGCAGCCGGCTCCTAAGGGCCGTGGGCCTACCTGGTACTGACAAAGGCTTCTGCCTCGGGAAAAAACCTCACATCCCACGTTCCTGGTCCCAGTTTGCAGAGCACCATGGGCACTCTCAAAGCAGCCTGAGTTGGCACAGGTGGCAGCTTGTCCCTGGGCTGCATCTTGATATTCGTGGAAATCCAAAAGGCTGCCTGCCCCTGAAGAACAAGGGCCTACCTGGTACTGACAAATGCTTCTGCCCGGGGAAAGAAAACTCAGCACCCCATGGTCCTGGTCTCAGTTTGCAGAGCTCCATGGGCACTCTCAAAGCAGCTCGAGTTGGCACAGGTGGCAGCCTGTCCCTGGGCGGCATCTTCAGATTCGCGGAAATCCAGCAGGCAGCAGGCCACGAAGGGCCGAGGGCCTACCTGGTACTGACAAAGGCTTCTGCCCGGGAAAACAAACCTCAGCACCCCACGTACAGGTCTCAGTTTGCAGAGCTCCATGGGCACTCTCAAAGCTGCCTGAGTAGGCACGGGTGGCAGCTTGTCCCTGGGCGGCATCTTCAGATTCCCGGAAATCCAGAAGGAAGCTGGCTTCGAAGGGCCGTGGGCCTACCTGGTACTGACAAAAGCTTCTGCCCAGGGAAACAAAATTCACCAACACATTTTCCTGGTCTCAGTTTGCAGAGCTCCATGGGCACTCTCAAAGCAGCGTGAGTTGCCACAGGTGGCAGCTTGTCCCTGGGCGGCATCTTGATATTGGCTGAAATCCAGCAGGCAACCGGCCCATAAGTGCCAAGGGCCTACCTGGTACTGACAAATACTTCTGCCCGGGGAAATAAAACCCACCAACCCAAGTTAATGGTCTCAGTTTTCAGAGCTCCATGGGCACTCTCAAAGCAGCGCGAGTTGGCACGGGTGGCAGCTTGTCCCTAGGCGGCATCTTTAGATACGTGGAAATCTTGCTGCCACCCGGCCCCGAAGGGCAGACGTCCTACCTGGTACTGACAATGGCTTCTGTCCCTGAAAAACAAAATTCGCCAACGCACGTTCCTGGTCTCAGTTTGCAGCGCTCCATTGGCACTCTCAAAGCAGCCCGAGATGCCACAGGTGGCAGCTTGTCCCTGGGCAGCATCTTCAGATTCGCGAAAACCCAGCAGGCAGCTGGCCCCGAAGGGCGAGGGCCTACCTGGTACTGACAAAGGCTTCTGCCCAGGTATACTAAGCTCACCACACCACGTGCCTGGTCTCAGTTTGCAGAACTCCATGGGCACACTCAAAGCAGACTGAGTTAGCACAGGTGGCAGCTTGTCCCTGGGCGGTAGCTTCAGATTCGCGGAAATCCAGCAGGCAGCCGGCCCAAAAGGGCGAGGGCCTACTTGGTACTGACAAAGGCTTCTGCCTCGGAAAAAAACCTCACTTCCCACGTTCTTGGTCTCAGTTTGCAGAGCTCCGTGGGCACTCTCAAAGCAGCCCGAGTTGGCACAGGTGGCAGCCTGTCCCTGGGCGGCATCTTCAGATTCCCGGAAATCCAGCAGGCAGCAGGACACGAAGGGCCGAGGGCCTACCTGGTACTGACAAAGGCTTCTGCCCGGGAAAACAAACCTCAGCACC
This sequence comes from Motacilla alba alba, assembly GCF_015832195.1. Taxonomy (NCBI): domain Eukaryota; kingdom Metazoa; phylum Chordata; class Aves; order Passeriformes; family Motacillidae; genus Motacilla; species Motacilla alba. The sequence goes on from NW_024037373.1 coordinate 10,390, forward strand.
CCACGTACAGGTCTCAGTTTGCAGAGCTCCATGGGCACTCTCAAAGCTGCCTGAGTAGGCACGGGTGGCAGCTTGTCCCTGGGCGGCATCTTCAGATTCCCGGAAATCCAGAAGGAAGCTGGCTTCGAAGGGCCGTGGGCCTACCTGGTACTGACAAAAGCTTCTGCCCAGGGAAACAAAATTCACCAACACATTTTCCTGGTCTGAGTTTGCAGAGCTCCATGGGCACTCTCAAAGCAGCGCGAGTTGGCACAGGTGGCAGCTTGTCCCTGGGCGGCATCTTCAGATTCGCGGAAATCCAGCGAGCAGCCGCCCCAAAGGGCCAAGGGCCTACCTGGTACAGACAAAGGCTTCTGCCCGGCGAAAGAAAACCCACCACGCCACGTTCCTGGTCTCAGTTTGCAGAGTTCCATGGGCACTCTCAAAGCAGACCAAGTTAGCACAGGTGGCAGCTTGTCCCTGGGTGGCATCTTGATATTTGTGGAAATCCAAAAGGAAGCTGGCCCCGAAGGGCCGTGGGCCTACCTGGAACAGACAAAGGCTTCTGCCCAGGGAAACAAAATTCGCCAACACACGTTCATGGTCTCAGTTTGCAGAGCTCCATGGGCACTCTCAAAGCAGCCTGAGTTGGCACAGGTGGCAGCTTGTCCCTGGGTGGCATCTTCAAATTCGCGGATATCCTGCAGCCAGACACCCCAAAAGGGCCGAGGGCCTACCTGGTACTGACAAAGGCTTCTGCCCGGGAAAACAGAACTCACCAACCCACGTTCCTGGTCTCAGTTTGCAGAGCTCCATGGGCACTCTCAAAGCAGCCTGAGTGTCCACAGGTGGCAGCTTGTCCCTGGGCGGCATCTTCAGATTCGTGGAAATCCAAAAGGCTGCCTGCCCCTGAAGAACAAGGGCCTACCTGGTACTGACAAATGCTTCTAACGCGGGAAATAAAACCCACCAACCCACGTTAATGGTCTCACTTTGCAGAGCTCCATGGGCACTCTCAAAGCAGCCCGGATTGGCACAGGTGGCAGCTTGTCCCTTGGCAGCATCTTCAAATTCGTGGAAATCCAAAAGGAAGCTGGCCCCGAAGGGCCGTGGGCCTACCTGGTACTGACAAAGGCTTCTGCCTCGGAAAAAAAACCTCACATCCCACATTCCTGGTCCCAGTTTGCAGAGCACCATTGGCACTCTCAAAGCAGCCTGAGTTGGCACAGGTGGCAGCTTGTCCCTGGGCTGCATCTTGATATTCGTGGAAATCCAAAAGTCTGCCTGCCCCTGAACAACAAGGGCCTACCTGGTACTGACAAATGCTTCTGCCCGGGGAAAGAAAACTCAGCACCCCATGGTCCTGGTCTCAGTTTGCAGAGCTCCATGGGCACTCTCAAAGCAGCTCGAGTTGGCACAGGTGGCAGCCTGTCCCTGGGCGGCATCTTCAGATTCGCGGAAATCCAGCAGGCAGCAGGCCATGAAGGGCCGAGGGCCTACCTGGTACAGACAAATGCTTCTGCCCGGGGAAAGAAAACTCAGCACCCCATGGTCCTGGTCTCAGTTTGCAGAGCTCCATGGGCACTCTCAAAGCAGCTCGAGTTGGCACAGTTGGCAGCCAGTCCCTGGGCGGCATCTTCAGATTCCCGGAAATCCAGAAGGAAGCTGGCTTCGAAGGGCCGTGGGCCTACCTGGTACTGACAAAAGCTTCTGCCCAGGGAAACAAAATTCACCAACACATTTTCCTGGTCTCACTTTGCAGAGCTCCATGGGCACTCTCAAAGCAGCCCGAGTTGGCACAGGTGGCAGCTTGTCCCTGGGCGGCATCTTGATATTGGCGGAAATCCAGAAGGCAGCCGGCCCCGAAGGGCGAGGGCCTACCTGGTACTGACAAAGGCTTCTGCCTCGGAAAAAAAAACCGCACATCCCACGTTCCTGGTCCCAGTTTGCAGAGCTCCATGGGCACTCTCAAAGCAGCCTGAGTGTCCACAGGTGGCAGCTTGTCCCTGGGCGGCATCTTCAGATTCGTGGAAATCCAAAAGGCTGCCTGCCCCTGAAGAACAAGGGCCTACCTGGTACTGACAAATGCTTCTACCGCGGGAAATAAAACCCACCAACCCACGTTAATGGTCTCACTTTGCAGAGCTCCATGGGCACTCTCAAAGCATCCCGGGTTGGCACAGGTGTCAGCTTTCCTTGGGCAGCATCTTCAAATTCGCGGAAATCCAGCAGGCAGCAGGACACGAAGGGCCGAGGGCCTACCTGGTACTGACAAAGGCTTCTGCCCGGGAAAACAAACCTCAGCACCCCACGTACAGGACTCAGTTTGCAGAGCTCCATGGGAACTCTCAAAGCTGCCTGAGTAGGCACGGGTGGCAGCTTGTCCCTGGGCGCCAGCTTCAGATACCCGGAAATCCAGAAGGAAGCTGGCTTCGAAGGGCCGTGGGCCTACCTGGTACTGACAAAAGCTTCTTCCCAGGGAAACAAAATTCACCAACACATTTTCCTGGTCTCAGTTTGCAGAGCTCCATGGGCACTCTCAAAGCAGCGCGAGTTGGCACAGGTGGCAGCTTGTCCCTGGGCGGCATCTTGATATTGGCGGAAATCCAGCAGGCAACCGGCCCATAAGTGCCAAGGGCCTACCTGGTACTGACAAATACTTCTGCCCGGGGAAATAAAACCCACCAACCCACGTTAATGGTCTCAGTTTTCAGAGCTCCATGGGCACTCTCAAAGCAGCGCGAGTTGGCACGGGTGGCAGCTTGTCCCTAGGCGGCATCTTTAGATGCGCGGAAATCAAGCTGCCACCCCGCCCCGAAGGGCAGACGTCCTACCTGGTACTGACAATGGCTTCTGTCCCTGAAAAACAAAATTCGCCAACGCACGTTCCTGGTCTCAGTTTGCAGCGCTCCATTGGCACTCTCAAAGCAGCCCGAGTTGGCACAGGCGTCAGTTTGTCCCACGGCGGCATCTTGATATTCGCGGAAATCCAGCGAGCAGCCGCCCCAAAGGGCCAAGGGCCTACCTGGTACTGACAAAGGCTTCTGCCAAGGTAAACAAAGCTCACCACACCACGTGCCTGGTCTCAGTTTGCAGAACTCCATGGGCACACCCAAAGCAGCCCGAGTTGACGCAGGCGGCAGCTTGTCCCACGGCGGCATCTTGATATTCGCGGAAATCCAGCGAGCAGCCGCCCCTAAGGGCCAAGGGCCTACCTGGTACTGACAAAGGCTTCTGCCCAGGGAAAGAAAACCCACCACGCCACGTTCCTGGTCTCACTTTGCAGAGCTTCGTGGGCACTCTCAAAGTAGCCCAAGTTGGCACAGGTGGCAGCTTATCCCTGGGCGCCATCTTGATATTTGTGGAAATCCAAAAGGAAGCTGGCCCCGAAGGGCTGTGGGCCTACCTGGAACAGACAAATGCTTCTGCCCAGGGAAACAAAATTCGCCAAAACACGTTCATGGTCTCAGTTTGCAGAGCTCCATGGGCACTCTCAAAGCAGCGCGAGTTGGCACAGGTGGCAGCTTGTCCCTGGGCAACATCTTGATATTCGTGGAAATCCAAAAGCCTGCCTGCCCCTGAAGAGCAAGGGCCTACCTGGTAATAACAAATGCTTCCGCCCGGGGAAAGAAAACTCAGCACCCCACGTACAGGTCTCAGTTTCCAGAGCTCCATGTGCACTCTCAAAGCTGCCTGAGTAGGCACGGGTGGCAGCTTGTCCATGGGCGGCATCTTCAGATTCCCGGAAATCCAGAAGGAACCTGGCTTCGAAGGGCCGTGGGCCTACCTGGTACTGACAAAAGCTTCTGCTTAGGGAAACAAAATTCACCAACACATTTTCCAGGTCTCAGTTTCCAGAGCTCCATGGGCACTCTCAAAGCAGCCCGAGTTGGCACAGGTGGCAGCTTGTCCCTGGGCGGCATCTTCAGATTCGCGGAAATCCAGCGAGCAGCCGCCCCAAAGGGCCAAGGGCCTACCTGGTACAGACAAAGGCTTCTGCCCGGCGAAAGAAAACCCACCACGCCACGTTCCTGGTCTCAGTTTGCAGAGTTCCATGGGCACTCTCAAAGCAGCCCGAGTTGGCACAGGCGTCAGTTTGTCCCACGGCGGCATCTTGATATTCGCGGAAATCCAGCGAGCAGCCGCCCCAAAGGGCCAAGGGCCTACCTGGTACTGACAAAGGCTTCTGCCAAGGTAAACAAAGCTCACCACACCACGTGCCTGGTCTCAGTTTGCAGAACTCCATGGGCACACCCAAAGCAGCCCGAGTTGACGCAGGCGGCAGCTTGTCCCACGGCGGCATCTTGATATTCGCGGAAATCCAGCGAGCAGCCGCCCCTAAGGGCCAAGGGCCTACCTGGTACTGACAAAGGCTTCTGCCCAGGGAAAGAAAACCCACCACGCCACGTTCCTGGTCTCACTTTGCAGAGCTCCGTGGGCACTCTCAAAGTAGCCCAAGTTGGCACAGGTGGCAGCTTATCCCTGGGCGCCATCTTGATATTTGTGGAAATCCAAAAGGAAGCTGGCCCCGAAGGGCTGTGGGCCTACCTGGAACAGACAAATGCTTCTGCCCAGGGAAACAAAATTCGCCAAAACACGTTCATGGTCTCAGTTTGCAGAGCTCCATGGGCACTCTCAAAGCAGCGCGAGTTGGCACAGGTGGCAGCTTGTCCCTGGGCAGCATCTTGATATTCGTGGAAATCCAAAAGCCTGCCTGCCCCTGAAGAGCAAGGGCCTACCTGGTAATAACAAATGCTTCCGCCCGGGGAAAGAAAACTCAGCACCCCACGTACAGGTCTCAGTTTCCAGAGCTCCATGTGCACTCTCAAAGCTGCCTGAGTAGGCACGGGTGGCAGCTTGTCCATGGGCGGCATCTTCAGATTCCCGGAAATCCAGAAGGAACCTGGCTTCGAAGGGCCGTGGGCCTACCTGGTACTGACAAAAGCTTCTGCTTAGGGAAACAAAATTCACCAACACATTTTCCAGGTCTCAGTTTCCAGAGCTCCATGGGCACTCTCAAAGCAGCCCGAGTTGGCACAGGTGGCAGCTTGTCCCTGGGCGGCATCTTCAGATTCGCGGAAATCCAGCGAGCAGCCGCCCCAAAGGGCCAAGGGCCTACCTGGTACAGACAAAGGCTTCTGCCCGGCGAAAGAAAACCCACCACGCCACGTTCCTGGTCTCAGTTTGCAGAGTTCCATGGGCACTCTCAAAGCAGACCAAGTTAGCACAGGTGGCAGCTTGTCCCTGGGTGGCATCTTGATATTTGTGGAAATCCAAAAGGAAGCTGGCCCCGAAGGGCCGTGGGCCTACCTGGAACAGACAAAGGCTTCTGCCCAGGGAAACAAAATTCGCCAACACACGTTCATGGTCTCAGTTTGCAAAGCTCCATGGGCACTCTAAAAGCAGCGTGATTTTCCACAGGTGGCAGCTTGTCCCTAGGCGGCATCTTGATATTGGCGGAAATCCAGCAGGCAGACGGCCCCGAAGGACTGAGGGCCTACCTGATACTGAGAAAGGCTTCTGCCCGGGAAAAAAAAACCCACCACGCCACGTTCCGGGTCTCAGTTTGCAGAGCTCCATGGGCACTCTCAAAGCAGCGCGAGTTGCCACAGGTGGCAGCTTGTCCCTGGGCGGCATCTTCAAATTCGCGGATATCCTGCAGCCAGACAGCCCAAAAGGGCCGAGGGCCTACCTGGTACAGACAAAGGCTTCTGCCCGGGAAAACAGAACTCAGCACCCCACGTTCCTGGTCTCAGTTTGCAGAGCTCCATGGACACTCTCAAAGCAGCCCGAGTTGGCACAGGTGGCAGCTTGTCCCTGGGCGGCATCTTGATATTTGTGGAAATCCAGCAAGCAGCCGGCCCCTAATTGACAAGGGCCTACCTGGTACTGACAAATGCTTCTACCGCGGGAAATAAAACCCACCAACCCACGTTAATGGTCTCACTTTGCAGAGCTCCATGGGCACTCTCAAAGCAGCCCGGGTTGGCACAGGTGGCAGTTTGTCCCTCGGCAGCATCTTCAAATTCGTGGATATCCAGCAGGCAGCCGGCTCCTAAGGGCCGTGGGCCTACCTGGTACTGACAAAGGCTTCTGCCTCGGGAAAAAACCTCACATCCCACGTTCCTGGTCCCAGTTTGCAGAGCACCATGGGCACTCTCAAAGCAGCCTGAGTTGGCACAGGTGGCAGCTTGTCCCTGGGCTGCATCTTGATATTCGTGGAAATCCAAAAGGCTGCCTGCCCCTGAAGAACAAGGGCCTACCTGGTACTGACAAATGCTTCTGCCCGGGGAAAGAAAACTCAGCACCCCATGGTCCTGGTCTCAGTTTGCAGAGCTCCATGGGCACTCTCAAAGCAGCTCGAGTTGGCACAGGTGGCAGCCTGTCCCTGGGCGGCATCTTCAGATTCGCGGAAATCCAGCAGGCAGCAGGCCACGAAGGGCCGAGGGCCTACCTGGTACTGACAAAGGCTTCTGCCCGGGAAAACAAACCTCAGCACCCCACGTACAGGTCTCAGTTTGCAGAGCTCCATGGGCACTCTCAAAGCTGCCTGAGTAGGCACGGGTGGCAGCTTGTCCCTGGGCGGCATCTTCAGATTCCCGGAAATCCAGAAGGAAGCTGGCTTCGAAGGGCCGTGGGCCTACCTGGTACTGACAAAAGCTTCTGCCCAGGGAAACAAAATTCACCAACACATTTTCCTGGTCTCAGTTTGCAGAGCTCCATGGGCACTCTCAAAGCAGCGTGAGTTGCCACAGGTGGCAGCTTGTCCCTGGGCGGCATCTTGATATTGGCTGAAATCCAGCAGGCAACCGGCCCATAAGTGCCAAGGGCCTACCTGGTACTGACAAATACTTCTGCCCGGGGAAATAAAACCCACCAACCCAAGTTAATGGTCTCAGTTTTCAGAGCTCCATGGGCACTCTCAAAGCAGCGCGAGTTGGCACGGGTGGCAGCTTGTCCCTAGGCGGCATCTTTAGATACGTGGAAATCTTGCTGCCACCCGGCCCCGAAGGGCAGACGTCCTACCTGGTACTGACAATGGCTTCTGTCCCTGAAAAACAAAATTCGCCAACGCACGTTCCTGGTCTCAGTTTGCAGCGCTCCATTGGCACTCTCAAAGCAGCCCGAGATGCCACAGGTGGCAGCTTGTCCCTGGGCAGCATCTTCAGATTCGCGAAAACCCAGCAGGCAGCTGGCCCCGAAGGGCGAGGGCCTACCTGGTACTGACAAAGGCTTCTGCCCAGGTATACTAAGCTCACCACACCACGTGCCTGGTCTCAGTTTGCAGAACTCCATGGGCACACTCAAAGCAGACTGAGTTAGCACAGGTGGCAGCTTGTCCCTGGGCGGTAGCTTCAGATTCGCGGAAATCCAGCAGGCAGCCGGCCCAAAAGGGCGAGGGCCTACTTGGTACTGACAAAGGCTTCTGCCTCGGAAAAAAACCTCACTTCCCACGTTCTTGGTCTCAGTTTGCAGAGCTCCGTGGGCACTCTCAAAGCAGCCCGAGTTGGCACAGGTGGCAGCCTGTCCCTGGGCGGCATCTTCAGATTCCCGGAAATCCAGCAGGCAGCAGGACACGAAGGGCCGAGGGCCTACCTGGTACTGACAAAGGCTTCTGCCCGGGAAAACAAACCTCAGCACCCCACGTACAGGTCTCAGTTTGCAGAGCTCCATGGGCACTCTCAAAGCTGCCTGAGTAGGCACGGGTGGCAGCTTGTCCCTGGGCGGCATCTTCAGATTCCCGGAAATCCAGAAGGAAGCTGGCTTCGAAGGGCCATGGGCCTACCTGGTACTGACAAAAGCTTCTGCCCAGGGAAACAAAATTCACCAACACATTTTCCTGGTCTGAGTTTGTAGAGCTCCATGGGCACTCTCAAAGCAGCGCGAGTTGGCACTGGTGGCAGCTTGTCCCTGGGCGGCATCTTCAGATTCGCGGAAATCCAGTGAGCAGCCGCCCCGAAGGGCCAAGGGCCTACCTGGTACAGACAAAGGCTTCTGCCCGGCGAAAGAAAACCCACCACGCCACGTTCCTGGTCTCAGTTTGCAGAGTTCCATGGGCACTCTCAAAGCAGACCAAGTTAGCACAGGTGGCAGCTTGTCCCTGGGTGGCATCTTGATATTTGTGGAAATCCAAAAGGAAGCTGGCCCCGAAGGGCCGTGGGCCTACCTGGAACAGACAAAGGCTTCTGCCCAGGGAAACAAAATTCGCCAACACACGTTCATGGTCTCAGTTTGCAGAGCTCCATGGGCACTCTCAAAGCAGCCTGAGTTGGCACAGGTGGCAGCTTGTCCCTGGGTGGCATCTTCAAATTCGCGGATATCCTGCAGCCAGACACCCCAAAAGGGCCGAGGGCCTACCTGGTACTGACAAAGGCTTCTGCCCGGGAAAACAGAACTCACCAACCCACGTTCCTGGTCTCAGTTTGCAGAGCTCCATGGGCACTCTCAAAGCAGCCTGAGTGTCCACAGGTGGCAGCTTGTCCCTGGGCGGCATCTTCAGATTCGTGGAAATCCAAAAGGCTGCCTGCCCCTGAAGAACAAGGGCCTACCTGGTACTGACAAATGCTTCTAACGCGGGAAATAAAACCCACCAACCCACGTTAATGGTCTCACTTTGCAGAGCTCCATGGGCACTCTCAAAGCAGCCCGGATTGGCACAGGTGGCAGCTTGTCCCTTGGCAGCATCTTCAAATTCGTGGAAATCCAAAAGGAAGCTGGCCCCGAAGGGCCGTGGGCCTACCTGGTACTGACAAAGGCTTCTGCCTCGGAAAAAAAACCTCACATCCCACATTCCTGGTCCCAGTTTGCAGAGCACCATTGGCACTCTCAAAGCAGCCTGAGTTGGCACAGGTGGCAGCTTGTCCCTGGGCTGCATCTTGATATTCGTGGAAATCCAAAAGTCTGCCTGCCCCTGAACAACAAGGGCCTACCTGGTACTGACAAATGCTTCTGCCCGGGGAAAGAAAACTCAGCACCCCATGGTCCTGGTCTCAGTTTGCAGAGCTCCATGGGCACTCTCAAAGCAGCTCGAGTTGGCACAGGTGGCAGCCTGTCCCTGGGCGGCATCTTCAGATTCGCGGAAATCCAGCAGGCAGCAGGCCATGAAGGGCCGAGGGCCTACCTGGTACTGACAAATGCTTCTGCCCGGGGAAAGAAAACTCAGCACCCCATGGTCCTGGTCTCAGTTTGCAGAGCTCCATGGGCACTCTCAAAGCAGCTCGAGTTGGCACAGTTGGCAGCCAGTCCCTGGGCGGCATCTTCAGATTCCCGGAAATCCAGAAGGAAGCTGGCTTCGAAGGGCCGTGGGCCTACCTGGTACTGACAAAAGCTTCTGCCCAGGGAAACAAAATTCACCAACACATTTTCCTGGTCTCACTTTGCAGAGCTCCATGGGCACTCTAAAAGCAGCGTGAGTTGGCACGGGTGGCAGCTTGTCCCTGGGCGGCATCTTGATATTGGCTGAAATCCAGCAGGCAACCTGCCCATAAGTGCCAAGGGCCTACCTGGTACTGACAAATACTTCTGCCCGGGGAAATAAAACCCACCAACCCACGTTAATGGTCTCAGTTTTCAGAGCTCCATGGGCACTCTCAAAGCAGCGCGAGTTGGCACGGGTGGCAGCTTGTCCCTAGGCGGCATCTTTAGATACGTGGAAATCTTGCTGCCACCCGGCCCCGAAGGGCAGACGTCCTACCTGGTACTGACAATGGCTTCTGTCCCTGAAAAACAAAATTCGCCAACGCACGTTCCTGGTCTCAGTTTGCAGCGCTCCATTGGCACTCTCAAAGCAGCCCGAGATGCCGCAGGTGGCAGCTTTTCCCTGGGCAGCATCTTCAGATTCGCGAAAACCCAGCAGGCAGCTGGCCCCGAAGGGCGAGGGCCTACCTGGTACTGACAAAGGCTTCTGCCCAGGTAAACTAAGCACACCACACCACGTGCCTGGTCTCAGTTTGCAGAACTCCATGGGCACACTCAAAGCAGACTGAGTTAGCACAGGTGGCAGCTTGTCCCTGGGCGGTAGCTTCAGATTCGCGGAAATCCAGCAGGCAGCCGGCCCAAAAGGGCGAGGGCCTACTTGGTACTGACAAAGGCTTCTGCCTCGGAAAAAAACCTCACTTCCCACGTTCTTGGTCTCAGTTTGCAGAGCTCCGTGGGCACTCTCAAAGCAGCCCGAGTTGGCACAGGTGGCAGCCTGTCCCTGGGCGGCATCTTCAGATTCCCGGAAATCCAGCAGGCAGCAGGCCACGAAGGGCCGAGGGCCTACCTGGTACTGACAAAGGCTTCTGCCCGGGAAAACAAACCTCAGCACCGCACGTACAGGTCTCAGTTTGCAGAGCTCCATGGGCACTCTCAAAGCTGCCTGAGTAGGCACGGGTGGCAGCTTGTCCCTGGGCGGCATCTTCAGATTCCCGGAAATCCAGAAGGAAGCTGGCTTCGAAGGGCCGTGGGCCTACCTGGTACTGACAAAAGCTTCTGCCCAGGGAAACAAAATTCACCAACACATTTTCCTGGTCTCAGTTTGCAGAGCTCCATGGGCACTCTCAAAGCAGCGTGAGTTGCCACAGGTGGCAGCTTGTCCCTGGGCGGCATCTTGATATTGGCTGAAATCCAGCAGGCAACCGGCCCATAAGTGCCAAGGGCCTACCTGGTACTGACAAAAGCTTCTGCCTCTCTCGTCGTCTGCATCCTAGCCAAAAGCTTCTCCATGACTTCTCGCCGAGAGAGAAAGTGTGCCAGCACTGCAAACATCTTACCATCTTGCTTGACGAGTTCACCCAGTTCTTTGCATCTCGCAGCGCAAAGAGAGCCGCAAAAGTTTCCACGGAGTGTTGCAGGAGCACTAGCAAGATGCATTGCAAAGTTGTCCAAAAACTTCTTCCATTCGCATGCTAACGTGATTTTAAAAGGCATACGTGTGGCAATCCACCATCCCGCAGCAGTTGGAGAGCTGCGCACACAATGCTGCTGTTGTGCGGCTTGCTGCTTCACCTGCTGCAAGCTGCCGGCTCTCCGTCTGCCGAAGGCGAAAGAGCCGCTTCTTCGCGCACTGCTGCTTGTGCCGGTGGCGGTGCGCTCCGGAGCGCTGCTTCGGGCGAAAGACGCCGGCCAGCGGCACTTCGCTCCCGACAGCCCCGTACCTCCGGCTTCTGCCTCTCTCGTCGTCTGCATCCTAGCCAAAAGCTTCTCCATGACTTCTCGCCGAGAGAGAAAGTGTGCCAGCACTGCAAACATCTACCGATCTTGCTTGACGAGTTCACCCAGTTCTTTGCATCTCGTAGCGCAAAGAGAGCCGCAAGAGTTTCCAGGGAGTGTTGCAGGAGCACTAGCAAGATTCATTGCAAAGTTGTCCAAAAACTTCTTCCATTCGCATGCTAACGTGATTTTCAAAGGCATACGAGTAGCAATCCACCATCCCGCAGCAGTTGGAGAGCTGCGCACACAATGCTGCTGTTGTGCGGCTTGCTGCTTCACCTGCTGCAAGCTGCCGGCTCTTCGTCTAGCGAAGGCGAAAGAGCCGCTTCTTCGCGCACTGCTGCTTGTGCCGGTGGCGGTGCGCTCCGGAGCGCTGCTTCGGGCGAAAGACCCCGGCCAGCGGCACTTCGCTCCTGACAGCTCCGTACCTCCGGCTTCTGCCTCTCTCGTCGTCTGCATCCTAGCCTAAATCTTCTCCATGACTTCTCGCCGAGAGACAAAGTGTGCCAGCACCGCAAACATCTTCCGATCTTGCTTGACGAGTTCACCCAGTTCTTTGCATCTCGCAGCGCAAAGAGACCCGCAAGAGTTTCCAGGGAGTGTTGCAGGAGCACTAGCAAGATGCATTGCAAAGTTGTCCAAAAACTTCTTCCATTCGCATGCTAACGTGATTTTCAAAGGCATACGAGTGGCAATCCACCATCCCGCAGCAGTTGGAGAGCTGCGCACACAATGCTGCTGTTGTGCGGCTTGCTGCTTCACCTCCTGCAAGCTGCCGGCTCTCCGTCTGCCGAAGGTGAAAGATCCGCTCCTTCGCGCACTGCTGCTTGTGACGGTCTCGGTGCGCTCCGGAGCGCTGCTTCGGGCGAAAGACGCCGGCCAGCGGCACTTCGCTCCGGACAGCCCCGTACCTCCGGCTTCTGCCTCTCTCGTCGTCTGCATCCTAGCCAAAAGCTTCTCCATGACTTCTCGCCGAGAGAGAAAGTGTGCCAGCACTGCAAACACCTACGGATCTTGGTTGACAAGTTCACCCAGTTCTTTGCATCTCGCAGCGCAAAGAGACCCGCAAGAGTTTCCAGGGAGTGTTGCAGGAGCACTAGCAAGATGCATTGCAAAGTTGTCCAAAAACTTCTTCCATTCGCATGCTAACGTGATTTTCAAAGGCATACGAGTGGCAATCCACCATCCCGCAGCAGTTGGAGAGCTGCGCACACAATGCTGCTGTTGTGCGGCTTGCTTCTTCACCTGCTGCAAGCTGCCGGCTCTTCGTCTAGCGAAGGCGAAAGAGCCGCTTCTTCGCGCACTGCTGCTTGTGCCGGTGGCGGTGCGCTCCGGAGCGCTGCTTCGGGCGAAAGACGCCGGCCAGCGGCACTTCGCTCCGGACAGCTCCGTACCTCTGGCTTCTGCCTCTCTCGTCGTCTGCATCCTAGCCAAAAGCTTCTCCATGACTTCTCGGCGAGAGAGAAAGTGTGCCAGCACTGCAAACATCTACCGATCTTGCTTGACGAGTTCACCCAGTTCTTTGCATCTCGCAGCGCAAAGAGAGCCGCAAAAGTTTCCACGGAGTGTTGCAGGAGCACTAGCAAGATGCATTGCAAAGTTGTCCAAAAACTTCTTCCATTCGCCTGCTAACGTGATTTTAAAAGGCATACGAGTGGCAATCCACCATCCCGCAGCAGTTGGAGAGCTGCGCACACAACGCTGCTGTTGTGCGGCTTGCTTCTTCACCTGCTGCAAGCTGCCGGCTCTCCGTCTGCCGAAGGCGAAAGAGCCGCTTCTTCGCGCACTGCTGCTTGTGCCGGTGGCGGTGCGCTCCGGAGCGCTGCTTCGGGCGAAAGACGCCGGCCAGCGGCACTTCGCTCCGGACAGCTCCGTACCTCCGGCTTCTGCCTCTCTCGTCGTCTGCATCCTAGCCAAAAGCTTCTCCATGACTTCTCGCCGAGAGAGAAAGTGTGCCAGCACTGCAAACATCTACCGATCTTGCTTGACGAGTTCACCCAGTTCTTTGCATCTCGCAGCGCAAAGAGAGCCGCAAAAGTTTCCAGGGAGTGTTGCAGGAGCACTAGCAAGATGCATTGCAAAGTTGTCCAAAAACTTCTTCCATTCGCATGCTAACGTGATTTTAAAAGGCATACGTGTGGCAATCCACCATCCCGCAGCAGTTGGAGAGCTGCGCACACAATGCTGCTGTTGTGCGGCTTGCTGCTTCACCTGCTGCAAGCTGCCGGCTCTCCGTCTGCCGAAGGCGAAAGAGCCGCTTCTTCGCGCACTGCTGCTTGTGCCGGTGGCGGTGCGCTCCGGAGCGCTGCTTCGGGCGAAAGACCCCGGCCAGCGGCACTTCGCTCCCGACAGCCCCGTACCTCCGGCTTCTGCCTCTCTCGTCGTCTGCATCCTAGCCAAAAGCTTCTCCATGACTTCTCGCCGAGAGAGAAAGTGTGCCAGCACTGCAAACATCTACCGATCTTGCTTGACGAGTTCACCCAGTTCTTTGCATCTCGTAGCGCAAAGAGAGCCGCAAGAGTTTCCAGGGAGTGTTGCAGGAGCACTAGCAAGATTCATTGCAAAGTTGTCCAAAAACTTCTTCCATTCGCATGCTAACGTGATTTTCAAAGGCATACGAGTAGCAATCCACCATCCCGCAGTAGTTGGAGAGCTGCGCACACAATGCTGCTGTTGTGCGGCTTGCTGCTTCACCTGCTGCAAGCTGCCGGCTCTTCGTCTAGCGAAGGCGAAAGAGCCGCTTCTTCGCGCACTGCTGCTTGTGCCGGTGGCGGTGCGCTCCGGAGCGCTGCTTCGGGCGAAAGACCCCGGCCAGCGGCACTTCGCTCCTGACAGCTCCGTACCTCCGGCTTCTGCCTCTCTCGTCGTCTGCATCCTAGCCTAAATCTTCTCCATGACTTCTCGCCGAGAGACAAAGTGTGCCAGCACCGCAAACATCTACCGATCTTGCTTGACGAGTTCACCCAGTTCTTTGCATCTCGCAGCGCAAAGAGACCCGCAAGAGTTTCCCGGGAGTGTTGCAGTAGCACTAGCAAGATGCATTGCAAAGTTGTCCAAAAACTTCTTCCATTCGCATGCTAACGTGATTTTCAAAGGCATACGAGTGGCAATCCACCATCCCGCAGCAGTTGGAGAGCTGCGCACACAATGCTGCTGTTGTGCGGCTTGCTGCTTCACCTCCTGCAAGCTGCCGGCTCTCCGTCTGCCGAAGGTGAAAGATCCGCTCCTTCGCGCACTGCTGCTTGTGACGGTCTCGGTGCGCTCCGGAGCGCTGCTTCGGGCGAAAGACGCCGGCCAGCGGCACTTCGCTCCGGACAGCCCCGTACCTCCGGCTTCTGCCTCTCTCGTCGTCTGCATCCTAGCCAAAAGCTTCTCCATGACTTCTCGCCGAGAGAGAAAGTGTGCCAGCACTGCAAACACCTACGGATCTTGGTTGACAAGTTCACCCAGTTCTTTGCATCTCGCAGCGCAAAGAGACCCGCAAGAGTTTCCAGGGAGTGTTGCAGGAGCACTAGCAAGATGCATTGCAAAGTTGTCCAAAAACTTCTTCCATTCGCATGCTAACGTGATTTTCAAAGGCATACGAGTGGCAATCCACCATCCCGCAGCAGTTGGAGAGCTGCGCACACAATGCTGCTGTTGTGCGGCTTGCTTCTTCACCTGCTGCAAGCTGCCGGCTCTTCGTCTAGCGAAGGCGAAAGAGCCGCTTCTTCGCGCACTGCTGCTTGTGCCGGTGGCGGTGCGCTCCGGAGCGCTGCTTCGGGCGAAAGACGCCGGCCAGCGGCACTTCGCTCCGGACAGCTCCGTACCTCTGGCTTCTGCCTCTCTCGTCGTCTGCATCCTAGCCAAAAGCTTCTCCATGACTTCTCGCCGAGAGAGAAAGTGTGCCAGCACTGCAAACATCTACCGATCTTGCTTGACGAGTTCACCCAGTTCTTTGCATCTCGCAGCGCAAAGAGAGCCGCAAAAGTTTCCACGGAGTGTTGCAGGAGCACTAGCAAGATGCATTGCAAAGTTGTCCAAAAACTTCTTCCATTCGCATGCTAACGTGATTTTCAAAGGCATACGAGTGGCAATCCACCATCCCGCAGCAGTTGGAGAGCTGCGCACACAACGCTGCTGTTGTGCGGCTTGCTTCTTCACCTGCTGCAAGCTGCCGGCTCTCCGTCTGCCGAAGGCGAAAGAGCCGCTTCTTCGCGCACTGCTGCTTGTGCCGGTGGCGGTGCGCTCCGGAGCGCTGCTTCGGGCGAAAGACGCCGGCCAGCGGCACTTCGCTCCGGACAGCTCCGTACCTCCGGCTTCTGCCTCTCTCGTCGTCTGCATCCTAGCCAAAAGCTTCTCCATGACTTCTCGCCGAGAGAGAAAGTGTGCCAGCACTGCAAACATCTACCGATCTTGCTTGACGAGTTCACCCAGTTCTTTCCATCTCGCAGCGCAAAGAGAGCCGCAAGAGTTTCCATGGAGTGTTGCAGGAGCACTAACAAGATGCATAGCAAAGTTGTCCAAAAACTTCTTCCATTCGCATGCTAACGTGATTTTCAAAGGCATACGAGTGGCAATCCACCATCCCGCAGCAGTTGGAGAGCTGCGCACACAATGCTGCTGTTGTGCGGCTTGCTGCTTCACCTCCTGCAAGCTGCCGGCTCTCCGTCTGCCGAAGGTGAAAGATCCGCTCCTTCGCGCACTGCTGCTTGTGACGGTCTCGGTGCGATCCGGAGCGCTGCTTCGGGCGAAAGACGCCGGCCAGCGGCACTTCGCTCCGGACAGCCCCGCACCTCCGGCTTCTGCCTCTCTCGTCGTCTGCATCCTAGCCAAAAGCTTCTCCATGACTTCTCGCCGAGAGAGAAAGTGTGCCAGCACTGCAAACACCTACGGATCTTGGTTGACAAGTTCACCCAGTTCTTTGCATCTCGCAGCGCAAAGAGACCCGCAAGAGTTTCCAGGGAGTGTTGCAGGAGCACTAACAAGATGCATAGCAAAGTTGTCCAAAAACTTCTTCCATTCGCATGCTAACGTGATTTTAAAAGGCATACGAGTGGCAATCCACCATCCCGCAGCAGTTCGAGAGCTGCGCACACAACGCTGCTGTTGTGCGGCTTGCTTCTTCACCTGCTGCAAGCTGCCGGCTCTCCGTCTGCCGAAGGCGAAAGAGCCGCTTCTTCGCGCACTGCTGCTTGTGCCGGTGGCGGTGCGCTCCGGAGCGCTGCTTCGGGCGAAAGACGCCGGCCAGCGGCACTTCGCTCCGGACAGCTCCGTACCTCCGGCTTCTGCCTCTCTCGTCGTCTGCATCCTAGCCAAAAGCTTCTCCATGACTTCTCGCCGAGAGAGAAAGTGTGCCAGCACTGCAAACATCTACCGATCTTGCTTGACGAGTTCACCCAGTTCTTTGCATCTCGTAGCGCAAAGAGAGCCGCAAGAGTTTCCAGGGAGTGTTGCAGTAGCACTAGCAAGATGCATTGCAAAGTTGTCCAAAAACTTCTTCCATTCGCATGCTAACGTGATTTTCAAAGGCATACGAGTGGCAATCCACCATCCCGCAGCAGTTCGAGAGCTGCGCACACAACGCTGCTGTTGTGCGGCTTGCTTCTTCACCTGCTGCAAGCTGCCGGCTCTCCGTCTGCCGAAGGCGAAAGAGCCGCTTCTTCGCGCACTGCTGCTTGTGCCGGTGGCGGTGCGCTCCGGAGCGCTGCTTCGGGCGAAAGACGCCGGCCAGCGGCACTTCGCTCCGGACAGCTCCGTACCTCCGGCTTCTGCCTCTCTCGTCGTCTGCATCCTAGCCAAAAGCTTCTCCATGACTTCTCGCCGAGAGAGAAAGTGTGCCAGCACTGCAAACATCTACCGATCTTGCTTGACGAGTTCACCCAGTTCTTTCCATCTCGCAGCGCAAAGAGAGCCGCAAAAGTTTCCACGGAGTGTTGCAGGAGCACTAGCAAGATGCATTGCAAAGTTGTCCAAAAACTTCTTCCATTCGCCTGCTAACGTGATTTTCAAAGGCATACGAGTGGCAATCCACCATCCCGCAGCAGTTGGAGAGCTGCGCACACAACGCTGCTGTTGTGCGGCTTGCTTCTTCACCTGCTGCAAGCTGCCGGCTCTCCGTCTGCCGAAGGCGAAAGAGCCGCTTCTTCGCGCACTGCTGCTTGTGCCGGTGGCGGTGCGCTCCGGAGCGCTGCTTCGGGCGAAAGACGCCGGCCAGCGGCACTTCGCTCCGGACAGCTCCGTACCTCCGGCTTCTGCCTCTCTCGTCGTCTGCATCCTAGCCAAAAGCTTCTCCATGACTTCTCGCCGAGAGAGAAAGTGTGCCAGCACTGCAAACATCTACCGATCTTGCTTGACGAGTTCACCCAGTTCTTTCCATCTCGCAGCGCAAAGAGAGCCGCAAGAGTTTCCATGGAGTGTTGCAGGAGCACTAACAAGATGCATAGCAAAGTTGTCCAAAAACTTCTTCCATTCGCATGCTAACGTGATTTTCAAAGGCATACGAGTGGCAATCCACCATCCCGCAGCAGTTGGAGAGCTGCGCACACAATGCTGCTGTTGTGCGGCTTGCTTCTTCACCTGCTGCAAGCTGCCGGCTCTTCGTCTAGCGAAGGCGAAAGAGCCGCTTCTTCGCGCACTGCCTGTTGTGACGGTGGCGGTGCGCTCCGGAGCGCTGCTTCGGGCGAAAGACGCCGGCCAGCGGCACTTCGCTCCGGACAGCTCCGTACCTCCGGCTTCTGCCTCTCACGTCGTCTGCATCCTAGCCAAAATCTTCTCCATGACTTCTCGCCGAGAGAGAAAGTGTGCCAGCACTGCAAACATCTACCGATCTTGCTTGACGAGTTCACCCAGTTCTTTGCATCTCGCAGCGCAAAGAGAGCCGCAAAAGTTTCCACGGAGTGTTGCAGGAGCACTAGCAAGATGCATTGCAAAGTTGTCCAAAAACTTCTTCCATTCGCCTGCTAACGTGATTTTCAAAGGCATACGAGTGGCAATCCACCATCCCGCAGCAGTTGGAGAGCTGCGCACACAACGCTGCTGTTGTGCGGCTTGCTTCTTCACCTGCTGCAAGCTGCCGGCTCTCCGTCTGCCGAAGGCGAAAGAGCCGCTTCTTCGCGCACTGCTGCTTGTGCCGGTGGCGGTGCGCTCCGGAGCGCTGCTTCGGGCGAAAGACGCCGGCCAGCGGCACTTCGCTCCGGACAGCTCCGTACCTCCGGCTTCTGCCTCTCTCGTCGTCTGCATCCTAGCCAAAAGCTTCTCCATGACTTCTCGCCGAGAGAGAAAGTGTGCCAGCACTGCAAACATCTACCGATCTTGCTTGACGAGTTCACCCAGTTCTTTCCATCTCGCAGCGCAAAGAGAGCCGCAAGAGTTTCCATGGAGTGTTGCAGGAGCACTAACAAGATGCATAGCAAAGTTGTCCAAAAACTTCTTCCATTCGCATGCTAACGTGATTTTCAAAGGCATACGAGTGGCAATCCACCATCCCGCAGCAGTTGGAGAGCTGCGCACACAATGCTGCTGTTGTGCGGCTTGCTGCTTCACCTCCTGCAAGCTGCCGGCTCTCCGTCTGCCGAAGGTGAAAGATCCGCTCCTTCGCGCACTGCTGCTTGTGACGGTCTCGGTGCGCTCCGGAGCGCTGCTTCGGGCGAAAGACGCCGGCCAGCGGCACTTCGCTCCGGACAGCCCCGCACCTCCGGCTTCTGCCTCTCTCGTCGTCTGCATCCTAGCCAAAAGCTTCTCCATGACTTCTCGCCGAGAGAGAAAGTGTGCCAGCACTGCAAACACCTACGGATCTTGGTTGACAAGTTCACCCAGTTCTTTGCATCTCGCAGCGCAAAGAGACCCGCAAGAGTTTCCAGGGAGTGTTGCAGGAGCACTAACAAGATGCATAGCAAAGTTGTCCAAAAACTTCTTCCATTCGCATGCTAACGTGATTTTAAAAGGCATACGAGTGGCAATCCACCATCCCGCAGCAGTTGGAGAGCTGCGCACACAACGCTGCTGTTGTGCGGCTTGCTTCTTCACCTGCTGCAAGCTGCCGGCTCTCCGTCTGCCGAAGGCGAAAGAGCCGCTTCTTCGCGCACTGCTGCTTGTGCCGGTGGCGGTGCGCTCCGGAGCGCTGCTTCGGGCGAAAGACGCCGGCCAGCGGCACTTCGCTCCGGACAGCTCCATACCTCCGGCTTCTGCCTCTCTCGTCGTCTGCATCCTAGCCAAAAGCTTCTCCATGACTTCTCGCCGAGAGAGAAAGTGTGCCAGCACTGCAAACATCTACCGATCTTGCTTGACGAGTTCACCCAGTTCTTTGCATCTCGTAGCGCAAAGAGAGCCGCAAGAGTTTCCAGGGAGTGTTGCAGGAGCACTAGCAAGATGCATTGCAAAGTTGTCCAAAAACTTCTTCCATTCGCATGCTAACGTGATTTTCAAAGGCATACGAGTGGCAATCCACCATCCCGCAGCAGTTCGAGAGCTGCGCACACAACGCTGCTGTTGTGCGGCTTGCTTCTTCACCTGCTGCAAGCTGCCGGCTCTCCGTCTGCCGAAGGCGAAAGAGCCGCTTCTTCGCGCACTGCTGCTTGTGCCGGTGGCGGTGCGCTCCGGAGCGCTGCTTCGGGCGAAAGACGCCGGCCAGCGGCACTTCGCTCCGGACAGCTCCGTACCTCCGGCTTCTGCCTCTCTCGTCGTCTGCATCCTAGCCAAAAGCTTCTCCATGACTTCTCGCCGAGAGAGAAAGTGTGCCAGCACTGCAAACATCTACCGATCTTGCTTGACGAGTTCACCCAGTTCTTTCCATCTCGCAGCGCAAAGAGAGCCGCAAAAGTTTCCACGGAGTGTTGCAGGAGCACTAGCAAGATGCATTGCAAAGTTGTCCAAAAACTTCTTCCATTCGCCTGCTAACGTGATTTTCAAAGGCATACGAGTGGCAATCCACCATCCCGCAGCAGTTGGAGAGCTGCGCACACAACGCTGCTGTTGTGCGGCTTGCTTCTTCACCTGCTGCAAGCTGCCGGCTCTCCGTCTGCCGAAGGCGAAAGAGCCGCTTCTTCGCGCACTGCTGCTTGTGCCAGTGGCGGTGCGCTCCGGAGCGCTGCTTCGGGCGAAAGACGCCGGCCAGCGGCACTTCGCTCCGGACAGCTCCGTACCTCCGGCTTCTGCCTCTCTCGGTCGTCTGCATCCTAGCCAAAAGCTTCTCCATGACTTCTCGCCGAGAGAGAAAGTGTGCCAGCACTGCAAACATCTACCCGATCTTGCTTGACGAGTTCACCCAGTTCTTTCCATCTCGCAGCGCAAAGAGAGCCGCAAAAGTTTCCACGGAGTGTTGCAGGAGCACTAGCAAGATGCATTGCAAAGTTGTCCAAAAACTTCTTCCATTCGCCTGCTAACGTGATTTTCAAAGGCATACGAGTGGCAATCCACCATCCCGCAGCAGTTGGAGAGCTGCGCACACAACGCTGCTGTTGTGCGGCTTGCTTCTTCACCTGCTGCAAGCTGCCGGCTCTCCGTCTGCCGAAGGCGAAAGAGCCGCTTCTTCGCGCACTGCTGCTTGTGCCAGTGGCGGTGCGCTCCGGAGCGCTGCTTCGGGCGAAAGACGCCGGCCAGCGGCACTTCGCTCCGGACAGCGTCCGTACCTCCGGCTTCTGCCTCTCTCGTCGTCTGCAGTTTCCTAGCACTAACAAGATGCATAAAAGCTTCTCTAACATTTTGCATACTTCTCCCGCCGAGAGAGAAAGTGTGCCAGCACTGCAAACATCTACCGATCTTGCTTGACGAGTTCACCCAGTTCTTTCTTGACATCTCGCAGCGCAAAGAGAGCCGCAAGAGTTTCCAGGGAGTGTTGCAGTAGCACTAGCAAGATGCATTGCAAAGTTGTCCAAAAACTTCTTCCATTCGCATGCTAACGTGATTTTCAAAGGCATACGAGTGGCAATCCACCATCCCGCAGCAGTTGGAGAGCTGCGCACACAATGCTGCTGTTGTGCGGCTTGCTTCTTCACCTGCTGCAAGCTGCCGGCTCTTCGTCTAGCGAAGGCGAAAGAGCCGCTTCTTCGCGCACTGCTGCTTGTGCCGGTGGCGGTGCGCTCCGGAGCGCTGCTTCGGGCGAAAGACGCCGGCCAGCGGCACTTCGCTCCGGACAGCTCCGTACCTCCGGCTTCTGCCTCTCTCGTCGTCTGCATCCTAGCCAAAAGCTTCTCCATGACTTCTCGCCGAGAGAGAAAGTGTGCCAGCACTGCAAACATCTACCGATCTTGCTTGACGAGTTCACCCAGTTCTTTCCATCTCGCAGCGCAAAGAGAGCCGCAAAAGTTTCCACGGAGTGTTGCAGGAGCACTAGCAAGATGCATTGCAAAGTTGTCCAAAAACTTCTTCCATTCGCCTGCTAACGTGATTTTAAAAGGCATACGAGTGGCAATCCACCATCCCGCAGCAGTTGGAGAGCTGCGCACACAACGCTGCTGTTGTGCGGCTTGCTTCTTCACCTCCTGCAAGCTGCCGGCTCTCCGTCTGCCGAAGGCGAAAGAGCCGCTTCTTCGCGCACTGCTGCTTGTGCCGGTGGCGGTGCGCTCCGGAGCGCTGCTTCGGGCGAAAGACGCCGGCCAGCGGCACTTCGCTCCGGACAGCTCCGTACCTCCGGCTTCTGCCTCTCTCGTCGTCTGCATCCTAGCCAAAAGCTTCTCCATGACTTCTCGCCGAGAGAGAAAGTGTGCCAGCACTGCAAACATCTACCGATCTTGCTTGACGAGTTCACCCAGTTCTTTCCATCTCGCAGCGCAAAGAGAGCCGCAAGAGTTTCCATGGAGTGTTGCAGGAGCACTAACAAGATGCATAGCAAAGTTGTCCAAAAACTTCTTCCATTCGCATGCTAACGTGATTTTCAAAGGCATACGAGTGGCAATCCACCATCCCGCAGCAGTTGGAGAGCTGCGCAACACAATGCTGCTGTTGTGCGGCTTGCTTCTTCACCTGCTGCAAGCTGCCGGCTCTTCGTCTAGCGAAGGCGAAAGAGCCGCTTCTTCGCGCACTGCTGCTTGTGCCGGTGGCGGTGCGCTCCGGAGCGCTGCTTCGGGCGAAAGACGCCGGACAGCGGCACTTCGCTCCGGACAGCTCCGTACCTCCGGCTTCTGCCTCTCTCGTCGTCTGCATCCTAGCCAAAAGCTTCTCCATCACTTCTCGCCGAGAGAGAAAGTGTGCCAGCACTGCAAACATCTACCGATCTTGCTTGACGAGTTCACCCAGTTCTTTGCATCTCGCAGCGCAAAGAGAGCCGCAAGAGTTTCCACGGAGTGTTGCAGGAGCACTAGCAAGATGCATTGCAAAGTTGTCCAAAAACTTCTTCCATTCGCCTGCTAACGTGATTTTAAAAGGCATACGAGTGGCAATCCACCATCCCGCAGCAGTTGGAGAGCTGCGCACACAATGCTGCTGTTGTGCGGCTTGCTGCTTCACCTCCTGCAAGCTGCCGGCTCTCCGTCTACCGAAGGCGAAAGAGCCGCTTCTTCGCGCACTGCTGCTTGTGCCGGTGGCGCTGCGCTCCGGAGCGCTGCTTCGGGCGAAAGACGCCGGCCAGCGGCACTTCGCTCCGGACAGCTCCGTACCTCCGGCTTCTGCCTCTCTCGTCGTCTGCATCCTAGCCTAAATCTTCTCCATGACTTCTCGCCGAGAGAGAAAGTGTGCCAGCACTGCAAACATCTACCGATCTTGCTTGACGAGTTCACCCAGTTCTTTGCATCTCGCAGCGCAAAGAGACCCGCAAGAGTTTCCACGGAGTGTTGCAGGAGCACTAGCAAGATGCATTGCAAAGTTGTCCAAAAACTTCTTCCATTCGCATGCTAACGTGATTTTCAAAGGCATGCGAGTAGCAATCCACCATCCCGCAGCAGTTGGAGAGCTGCGCACACAATGCTGCTGTTGTGCGCTTCCGGCTCTCCGCCTACCGAAGGCGAAAGAGCCGCTTCTTCGCGCACTGCTGCTTGTGACGGTGGCAGTGCGCCCCGGAGCGCTGCTTCGGGCGAAAGACGCCCGCGAGCGGCACTTCGCTCCGGACAGCCCCGTACCTCCGGCTTCTGCCTCTCTCGTCGTCTGCATCCTAGCCAAAAGCTTCTCCATGACTTCTCGGCCGAGAGAGGAAAGTGTGCCAGCACTGCAAACATCTTCCCATCTTGGTTGACAAGTTCACCCAGTTCTTTGCATCTCGCAGCGCAAAGAGACCCGCAAGAGTTTCCACGGAGTGTTGCAGGAGCACTAGCAAGATGCATTGCAAAGTTGTCCAAAAACTTCTTCCAATCGCATGCTAACGTTATTTTAAAAGGCATGCGAGTGGCAATCCACCATCCCGCAGCAGTTGGAGAGCTGCGCACACAATGCTGCTGTTGTGCGGCTTGCTGCTTCACCTCCTGCAAGCTGCCGGCTCTCCGTCTGCCGAAGGCGAAAGAGCCGCTTCTTCGCGCACTGCTGCTTGTGACGGTCTCGGTGCGCCCCCGTGTGGTGCTTCGGGCGAAAGACGCCGGCCAGCGGCACTTCGCTCCGGACAGCTCCGTACCTCCGGCTTCTGCCTCTCTCGTCGTCTGCATCCCAGCCAAAAGCTTCTCCATGACTTTTCGCCGACAGAAATTGGGTGCCAGCACAGCAAACATCTCCCAGTCTTGGCCCTGATTTTTGTCGTGGCTGCGCATTTTTGAAGCATTTATCTTTTTAATAAAGCGACGAATTTTTTTCGAGATGGCTATGATCTCTTCATACTTATCCTTGTGTGGTCAAGACACAGCAACAATAAATTCTTGAGAAAGGAAAAGATCTCGAGAGATATTCCAGTCCATCGGTGTGGCTCAGCTGCTGAAAAAGGGCAAAGCTGAAGAACCTTGCTCATCTTAATTTCTGTGCAGCTCGCAGCAGGCGAAGCATGAGGCAGCCGAGCACCGCGCTTTTGTGCGCTCTTAATAGAATTGCAAAAACTCCCGCAGCTTTTCATCCACACGCACAGTCAGCTTCATTCGCTTTTGCTTCTTGAAAAACTCCCTGCTCTCCTTATATCGGTGTAGATCTTGGTCTCTGGTTCCTGGGACTTTACCCAAGTGTTTGCTGTTTTGTACTTTCTTCTTTGGCAGTCAGGAACTTGTATATATAATCTGGTACATGTTTCTTGGAAAACATTTCCTGTCTAAAAATGATACATAGCTGCAATTTACCCGACTGTATATAACTACTCTTTTACTGTATAGAAAAAGGGTATTAGAATGATACACCACCTGAATTTCAATGATTGAAAAAAGCGTCTTACTTCTTTTTCCTATTCTCTGTATTTCCTTCTCTTTGTTATGTTTCTTTGGCTATTATGTGCGTGCCCAATGGTTTTTTCTGTTCCTGTTGTGGGACAGCAAATGTTCAGGCTCTTCTAATTTTGTCACTAATTAAATAATCCATCTTCCCCGCCGGAAAGATGCAGGATGTGTCTCATTTTCACTGCTCCTGTTTTGTTTCCTTATTCTTTTGAATGGCTCCCTGTCTTCCTACTCACACTCTGAGTAACGAATTTCTAATTTTCTTTCCTATCTGCCTTTACCAATTTTTCTCTGACTTGGATGCTATTGAATTAAGCCATGCCAAGTTGAAGAATTGCATCAAGAAGAGTGCTCAATGAAAAAAAAAATTTACTTTTGGGGTTCTATCACAGAAGAGTTCAAAGACTCTTCCCATGTGAAGAATATCTGATGAATATCTTAAAAACTATCATCTCTGTGTAAGTATTTTGCATCCAGTTCTTGCTCTAGTCCTTGCTTTGGCAAATTTGACACAAGTGCGGCATTGTGTGTTTTGCAGCTTCTAGGGAGATGGTTCCAGGTCTTGAGAAAGTCGTGGGCTTTGTCTCAACTTTAGACATCTGAAAATCACCTAGGCATCCCAAAGACTCATTAGAAATACAAATACCTGCAGGGAACCGGAGGTGAGCTTCATCTTACCATGTGTCTTGAACAGGGTGTTCTATGTGTGAAAGAGATTCTAGTCAGAATTCTGCTCAGTACAGTCCATCAAGTTGAGAGAATTGATCATTTTAATCTGGGCTTTATATCCACAGAGGCTGAAGGTGTCTCCATGCTCCAGTGCCTATCAGTCTTCTCAAATATTTCAATCCATGAGTTGAATTCTAGCAGCAAAAACTTTTCTCCAGGTGACCTTTACCAAGAGACTCAATGTTAGGTGGAATCAAACAACTCCTTTTTTATCCATTTTATCGAAAGTGATCTTAAAGATTCAATCCATATGCTTAGGTGAGAGAAATCCTACCATTGGCAGATGGCATGTATTGGCCAGTATTGACAGCAGAAAGAAGCAAAAAAGCATGCAAAAAAGTGCTGAATGCAGTAAGCAGACCATCAAGCAAACCGGTGGAAAAATAGTTGCTTTGTATGTAAGATGAATCGGAGAGATACATATGGAGTTCTTCATGATGTTTTTCATTGACATTTAAACTAGGAAAGAGGCTAAAACTATGATGGAAGGGATTAATTGCTTGATGTTAGAGTATTTCTTTAGAGAGACGTACCAAGTGAATACATGTTTAACCAGTTATCGGCTTCCCATCAGCAATGGGTGCACTTTAATTGCCTTTAAAAAGCTGTAATGAAATACTTTTTAAAGCAATTTTTTCCCCTTATTTTTGCAAGAGCTTTTTTCTGTTATTTTTGAAAAATAGGAAAAATTTCCAGTAAAGGATCAACGGGCTGCTCTGTCATTTAATATTAGAAAACACTTATGGTATACTTTCTAGAAGAAAAAGTACCTAAAAAAAGGAGTATTCCCATTATGCTTGTAAAATATTTTTCCAACCATAAGAAAATCAAAAATTATACTATTTCAAGGATCCCACACTCCTAGAACACATTCATTTAACACACTCATAATTTATGAAACACAGCTTGTAATTAGACCTTTAAGAGTCAAACAGAGCGTTGTATCCACAGGCACTGTCAGAGCAGCCTGAGTTGGCACAGGTGGCAGGTTGTACGTGAGCTAGATCTTGATCAATGCGGCATTACAGCAGCCAACCGGGGCCTGCACGCAAAGCCCTTCCAAAAAATGTGGTGAGCTTTTTCCCAGGGAAACCAAACTCACCACCAAACCTTCCTGGTCTCAGGCCCCAAATGGCCACAAAAGTACTGTGCGGGCAACAGCCCAGGAAAAAAAAATCAACACCTCACCGTCTAGGTCACAGTTTGCAGAGCTCTGTGGGCACTGTGCAAACACCCAACGTTGGCACAGCTATCAGCCTTTAATTGGACGGCATCCAGATTAATACAGAAATCGAGCAGGCACCAAGCATCAACGTGCTTAGGGACACCTAGGTATTGTGCATTATACTGCCCAAGGAGAAAAAAAACCCACCACCCCCAAGTTCGTAGTCTCAGTTTGAAGAGTTCCGTGGGCACTCTCAGAGCAGCCAGAGCTAGCACAGGTGGCAGCTTGTCCCTGAGAGGCATCTTGATATTCGTGGATATCTAGGAGGCAACAGGCCCCTTAGGGCCGAGGGCCTACCTGGTACAGACAAAGGCTTCTTCCGAGAAAAACAAAGCTCACCATCCCACGATGCTGGACTCAGTTTGTAGAACTCCATGGGCACTCTCAAAGCAGCCCAAGTTGGCACAGGTGGCAGCATGACCCGGGACGGCACCGTGATATTCGGGGAAATCCAGCGGGGAGCCGGCCGCTAAGGGTGGAGGGCCGACCTAGTACAGAGAAAGTCTTCTACCCAGCAAAACAAGACACACTACACGACATTCCAGGCCACAGTTTCAAGAGCTCCATGGGCACTCTCAAAGCAGCGCGAGTTGGCACAGGTGGCAGCTTGTCCCTGGGCGGCATCTTTTTATTCGGGGAAATCCAGCCTGCAACCGGACCCATAGGGCCGAAGGCCTACCTGGTACTGACAAAGGCTTCTACCCGGGAAATGCAACTCAGAACCCCACGGTCCCGGTCTCAGTTTGCAGAGCTCCATGGGCACTCTCAAAGCAGCCCGAGTTGCCACAGGTGGCAGCTTGTCCCTGGGCGGCATCTTGATATTCGTGGAAATCCAGGAGGCAGCCAGCCATGAAGGGCCGAGGGCCTACCTGGTACTTACAAAGGCTTCTGCCGCGGAAAACCAAAACTCAACACCCCACGTTCCTGGTTTCTGTTTGTAGAGCTCCATGGGTACTCTCAAAGCAGCCCGAGTTGGCACAGGTGGCAGCTTGTTCCAGGGCGGCCTCTAGATATGCGTGGAAATCCAGCAGGCAGACTGCCTCTAAGGGCCGATGTCCTACTTGGTACTGACAAACGGTTCTGCCCGGGAAAACAAAACCCATAACCCCACATACTTTGTCTCAGTTTGAAGAGCTCCGTGGGCACTCTCAAAGCAGCCCGAGTTGGCACAGGTGGCAGCTTGCCCCTGGGCAGCATCTTGATATTCATGGAAATCCAGCAGTCTGCCTGCCCTTAAGGACCAAGGGCTTACCTGGTACTGCAAATGTTTCTGCCCGGAGAAACAAAATTCAGCACACCAGGTTCATGGTCTCAGTTTGCAGAGCTCCATGGGCACTCTCAAATCAGCCCGAGTTGGCACAGGTGGCAGCTTGTCCCTGGGCACCATCTTGATATTCGTAGAAATCTTGCTGCCAGCCTGCCCCTAAGGAACAAGGACCTACCTGGTACTGAGAGAGGCTTCTGCCCGGGAAAACAAAACCCACCACCCCACGTTCCACATCTCAGTTTGCAGAGCTCCATGGGCACTCTCAAAGCAGCCCGAGTTGGCACAGGTGGCAGCTTGTCCCTGGGCGGCATCTTGATATTCGTGGAAGTCTTGCTGCCAGCCTGCCCCTAAGGGCCGAAGGCCTACCTGGTACTTACAATGGCTTCTGCCCGGGGAAACAAAACCCATAACCCCATGTACCCTGTCTCAATTCTTAGAGCTCTGTGGGCACTCTCAAAGAAACCCGAGTTGGCACAGGTGGCAGCTAGTCCCTGGGTGGAATCTTGATATTAGTGGAAATCCAGCAGGCAGACAGCCCTTAAGGACCAAGGGCCTACCTGGCACTGCAAATGCTTCTGACCGGGGAAACAAAACTCACAACCCCACGTTCATGGTCTCAGTTTGCAGAGCTCCGTGGGCACTCTGAAAGAAGCCCGAGTTTGCACAGAAGGCAGCTTGTCCCTGGACGGCATCTTGATATTCGTGGAAATCTTGCTGCCAGCCTGCACCTAAGGAACAAGGGCCCTACCTGGTACAGAGAGAGGCTTCTGCCCGGGAAAACAAAACCCACCACCCTACGTTCCTGGACTCAGTTTGCAGAGCTCCGTGGGCACTCTCAAAGCAGCCCGAGTTGGCACAGGTGGCAGCTTGCCCCTGGGCGGCATCTTGATATTCGGGGAAATCCAGCAGGCAGCCAGGCCAGAAGGGCCGAGGGCCTACCTGGTACTGACAAAGGCTTCTGCCCGGGAAAAAATAACTCACCACCCCACGTTCCTGGTTTCTGCTTGCAGAGCTCCGTGGGCACTCTCAAAGCAGCCCGAGTTGGCACATGTGGCAGCTTGTCCCTTGGCGGCCTATTGATATTCGTGGAAATCCAGCGGGCTGCCTGCCCCGAAGGGCCGAGGCCCTACCTGGTACTGCAAATGCTTCTGCCCGGGAAAACAAAACCCACGAGCCTACGTTCCTGGTCTCAGTTTGCAGAGCTCCGTGGGCACACTCAAAGCAGCGCGAGTTGGCACAGGTGGCAGCTTGTCCCTGGCAGCATCTTGATATTCGTGGAAATCTTGCTGCCAGGCTGTCCCTAAGGAACAAGGGCCTACCTGGTACTGACAGAGGCTTCTGCCCGGAAAAAGAAAACTCACCACCCCACGTTCCTGGTCTCAGTTTGCAGAGCTCCGTGGGCACTCTCAAAGCAGCCCGAGTTGGCACAGGTGGCAGCTTGTCCCTGCGCGGTATCTTGATATTCGTGGAAATCCAGCAGGCAGCCGACCCCGAAGGGCCAAAGGCCCACCTGGTACTGACAAAGGCATCTGCCCGGGGAAACAAAACCCACCAGCCCATGCTCCTGGCCTCAGTTTGCAGAGCTCAGTGGGTACTCTCAAAGTAGCGCGAGTTGGCACAGGTGGCAGCTTGTCCCTGGGCAGCATCTTGATATTCATGGAAATCTTGCTGCCAGCCTGCCCCTAAGGAACAAGGGCCTACCTGGTACTGAGAGAGGCTTCTGCCCGGGGAAACAAAACCCACCACCCTACGTTCCTGGTCTCAGTTTGCAGAGCTCCGTGGGCACCCTCAAAGCAGCGCGAGCTGGCACAAGTGGCAGCTTGTCCCTGGGCAGCATCTTGATATTCTTGGAAATCCAGCAGGCAGCCGGCCCTGAAGTTCCGAGAGCCTACATGGTACTGACAAGTGCTTCTGCCCGGGGAAACAAAACTCACCAACGCACGTTCCTGTTCTCATTTTGCAGGGCACCATGGGCACTCTCAAAGCATTCCGAGTTTGCACAGGTGGCAGCTTGACCCTGGGGGGAAACATGATTTTCGTGGAAATCCTGGTGCCAGACTCCCCCAAAGGGCCGAGGGCCTACCTGGTTCTGATAGAGGCTTCTGCCTGGGAAAACGAAACCCACAACCCTACGTTCCTGGTCTCAGTTTGCCGAGCTCCGTGGGCACACTCAAAACAGCGCGAGGTGGCACAAGTGGCAGCTTGTCCCCGGGCAGCATCTTGATATTCGTGAAAATTCAGCCGGCAGCCTGCCCCTGAGGAACAAGGGCCCTCCTGGTACTGACAAAGGCATCTGCCCGGGGAAACAATACCCACCACCCCACGTTCCACATCTCAGTTTGCAGAGCTCCGTGGGCACGCTCAAAGAAGCCCGAGTGGGCACAGGTGGCAGCTTGTCCCTGGGCGGCATCTTGATATTCGTGGAAATCCTGCAGGCAGCCGGCCCCGAAGGGCCAAGGGCCGACCTGGTACTGAGAGAGGCTTCTGCCCGGGAAAACAAAACCCACCACCCCACGTTCCTGGTCTCAGTTTGCAGAGCACCATGGGCACTCTCAAGGCAGCGCGAGTTGGCACAGGTGGCAGCTTGTCCCTGGGCAGCATCTTGATATTCGTGGAAATCCAGCAGACAGCCTGCCCTTAAGGACCAAGGGCCTACCTGGTACAGACAAAGGGCTCTGCCCGGAGAAACAAAACTCAGCACCTCACGTTTCTGGTCTCAGTTTGCAGAGCTCCATGGGCACTCTCAAAGCAGCGCGAGTTGGCACAGGTGGCAGCTTGTATCTGGGCAGCATCTTGATATTCGTGGAAATCTTGCTGCCAGTCTGCCCCTAAGGAACAAGGGCCTACCTGTTACTGAGAGAGGCTTCTGCCCAGGAAAACAAAACCCAAAACCCTACGTTCCTGGTCTCAGTTTGCAGAGCTCCGTGGGCACCATCAAAGCAGCGCGAGTTGGCACAAGGGGCAGCTTGTCCCTGGGCAGCATCTTGATATGCCAGGACATCCAGCAGGCAGAGTGCCTCTAAGGGCTGAGGGCCTACTTGGTACTGACAAAGGCTTCTGCCCGGGAAAACAAAACCCATAACCCCTCATACTTTCTCTCAGTATGAAGAGCTCCATGGGCACTCTCAAAGCAGCCCGAGTTGGCACAGGTGGCAGCTTGTCCCTGGGCGGCATCTTGACATTCGTGGAAATCCAGCAGGGAGCCGGCCCCAAAGGGCCAAGGGCCTACCGGGTACTGACAAAGGCTTCTGCCCTGGAAAACAAAACCCAGCACCGCACATTTCTGGTCTCAGTTTGCAGAGCACCATGGGCACTCTCAAAGCAGCGCGAGTTCGCACAGGTGGCAGCTTGTCCCTGGGCAGCATCTTGATATTCGTGGAAATTGAGCCGGCAGCCTGCCCTTAAGGACCAAGGGCCTACATGGCACTGCAAATGCTTCTGCCCGGAGAAACAAAACTCAGCACCCCAGGTTCATGGTCTCAGTTTGCAGAGCTCCATGGGCACTCTCAAAGCAGCCCGAGTTGGCACAGGTAGCAGCTTGTCCCTGGGCAGCATCTTGATATTCGTGGAAATCTTGCTGCCAGCCTGCCCCTGAGGAACAAGGGCCTACCTGGTACAGAGAGAGGCTTCTGCCCGGGAAAACAAAACCCACAACCCTACGTTCCTGGTCTCAGTTTGCAGAGCTCCATGGGCACTCTCAAAGCAGCGCGAGTTGGCACAGGTGGCAGCTTGTCCCTGGGCAGCATCTTGATATTCTTGGAAATCCAGCCGGCAGCCTGCCCCTGAGGAACAAGGTCCGACCTGGTACTGACAAATAATTCTGCCCTGGAAAACAAAACCCAGCACCCCAAGTTTCTGGTCTCAGTTTGCAGAGCTCCATGGGCACTCTCAAAGCAGCCCGAGTTGGCACAGGTGGCAGCTTGTCCCTGGGCGGAATCTTGATTTTCGTGGAAATCCTGGTGCCAGCATCCCC
Organism: Motacilla alba alba; assembly: GCF_015832195.1. Classification (NCBI taxonomy): domain Eukaryota; kingdom Metazoa; phylum Chordata; class Aves; order Passeriformes; family Motacillidae; genus Motacilla; species Motacilla alba. The sequence goes on from NW_024037373.1 coordinate 42,012, forward strand.
CTAAGGGCCGAGGGCCTACCTGGTACTGCAAATGCTTCTTCCCGGGAAAACAAAACCCAAAACCCTACGTTCCTGGTCTCAGTTTGAAGAACTCTGTGGGCACTCTCAAAGCAGCCCGAGTTGGCACAGGTGGCAGCTTGTCCCAGGGCGGCATCTTGATATTCGTGGAAATCTTGCTGCCAGGCTGTCCCCTAAGGAACAAGGGCATACTTGGTACTGACAAAGGCTTCTGCCGGGAAAAGAAAACTCACCACCCCACTTTCCACATCTCAGTTTGCAGAGCTCCATGGGCACTTTCAAAGCAGCCCGAGTTGGCACAGGTGTCAGCTTGTCCCTGGGCGGCATCTTGATATTCGTGGAAATCCTGGTGCGAGCATCCCCCTAAGGGCCGAGGGCCTCCCTGGTACTGCAAATGCTTCTGCCCGGGAAAACAAAACCCACAACCCCTACGTTCCTGGTCTCAGTTTGAAGAACTCTGTGGGCACTCTCAAAGCAGCCTGAGTTGGCACAGGTGGCAGCTTGTCCCAGGGCGGCATCTTGATATTCGTGGAAATCTTGCTGCCAGGCTGTCCCTAAGGAACAAGGGCCTACCTGGTACTGACAGAGGCTTCTGCCCGGGAAAAGAAAACTCACCACCCCACGTTCCTGGTCTCAGTTTGCAGAGCTCCGTGGGCACTTTCAAAGCAGCCCGAGTTGGCACAGGTGTCAGCTTGTCCCTGGGCGGCATCTTGATATTCGTGGAAATCTTGCTGCCAGCCTGCTCCTAAGGAACAAGGGCCTACCTGGTACAGAGAGAGGCTTCTGCCCGGGAAAACAAAACCCACAACCCTACGTTCCTGGTCTCAGTTTGCAGAGCTCTGTGGGCACATTCAAAGCAGCGCGAGATGGCACAAGTGGCAGATTGTGTCTGGGCAGCATCTTGATATTCGTGGAAATTCAGCCGGCAGCCTGCCCCTGAGGAACAAGGGCCCTCCTGGTACTGACAAAGGCTTCTGCACGGGAAAACAAAACCCACCACCCCCACGTTCCACATCTCAGTTTGCAGAGCTCCGTGGGCACTCTCAAAGCAGCCCGAGTTGGCACAGGTGGCAGCTTGTCCCTGGGCGGCATCTTGATATTCGTGGAAATCCTGCAGGCAGCAAGCCCCAAGGGCCAAGGCCTACCTGGTACTGACAAAGGCTTCTGCCCGGGAAAACAAAACCCACCAGCCCTCCTTCCTTGTGTCAGTTTGCAGAGCTCTGTGGGCACTTTCAAAGCAGTAGAAGTTGGCACAGGTGGCAGCTTGTCCCTGGCAGCATCTTGATATTCGTGGAAATCTTGCTGCCAGCCTCCCCCAAAGGGCCGAGGGCCTACCTGGTACTGAGAGAGACTTCTGCCTGGGATAACAAAACCCACAAACCTACGTTCCTGGTCTCAGTTTGCAGAGCTCCGTGGGCACTCTCAAAGCAGCGCGAGTTGGCACAAGTGGAAGCTTGTCCCTGGGCAGCATCTTGATATCCTTGGAAATCCAGCCGGCAGCCTGCCCCTGCGGAATAAGGACCCTCCTCGTACTGACAAAAGCTTCTGCCCGTGGAGACAAAATCCACCACCCCACGTTCCTTGTCTCAGTTTGCAGAGCTCCGTGGGCACTCTCAAAGCAGCCCGAGTGGGCACAAGTGGCAGCTTGTCCCTGGGCAGCATCTTGATATTCTTGGAAATCCAGCCGGCAGCCTGCCCCTGCGGAACAAGGGCCCTCCTGGTACTGACAAAAGCTTCTGCCTGGGGAAACAAAATCCACCACCCCACGTTCCACATCACAGTTTGCAGAGCTCCGTGGGCACTCTCAAAGCAGCCGGAGTTGGCACAGGTGGCAGCTTGTCCCTGGGCAGCATCTTGATATTCGTGGAAATCCAGCAGGCAGCCGGCCCTGAAGTTCTGAGAGCCTACCTGGTACTGACAAATGCTTCTGCCCGGGGAAAAAAAACACACCAACGCACGTTCCTGGTCTCAGTTTGCAGAGCCCCGTGGGCACTCTCAAAGCAGCGCGAGTTGGCACAGGTTGCAGCTTGTCCCTGGGCGGAAACTTGATTTTCGTGGAAATCCCGCTGCCAGCCTCCCCCAAAGGGCCGAGGGCCTACCTGATACTGCAAATGTTTCTGCCCAGGAAAACAAAAGCCCACAAACCCACGTTCCTGGTCTCAGTTTGAAGAACTCCGGGGGCACTCTCAAAGCAGCCCGAGTTGGCACAGGTGTCAGCTTGTCCCTGGGCGGAAACTTGATTTTCGTGGAAATCCTGTGCCAGCCTCCCCCAAATGGCCGAGGGCCTACCTGGTACTGCAAATATTTCTGCCCGGGAAAACAAAACCCACAAACCTACGTTCCTGGTCTCAGTTTGAAGAACTCCGTGGGCACTCTCAAAGCAGCCCGAGTTGGCACAGGTGGCAGCTTGTCCCTGGGTGGCATCTTGATATGCGTGGAAATCCAGCAGGCAGACTGCCTCTGAGGGCTGAGGGCCTACTTGGTACTTGACAAAGGCTTCTGCCCGGGAAAACAAAACCCACTACCCCAACGTTCCTCGTCGCAGTTTGCAGAGCTCCGTGGGCACACTCTAAGCAGCCGAATTGGAACATGTGGCAGCTTGTCCCTGGGTGGCATCTTGATATTTGTGGAAAATCCAGCAGGCAGGCCGGCCACCTATGGGCCGAGGGCCTACCTGGTTCTGTAGATTCTTCTGCCTGGGGAAAGAAAAGCGTCCACCCCACGTTCCTGGTCTCAGTTTGCAGAGCTCGATGGGCACTCTCTAAGCTATCCGAGTTGCCACAGGTGGCAGCATGTCCCTGGGCAGCATCTTGATATTCGTGGAAATAGGCTGCTAGCCGACACATGAGACTTCCTGTTACTGACAAACCTGCTGCCCGGGGAATAGAAAACCCACTACCCGACGTTCCTGGTCTCAGTTTGCAGAGATCTGGGGGCACTCTAAAGCAGTACAAGTTGCCACATGTGGCTGCATGTCCCTGGGCGGCATCTTGATATTCGTGGAAATCCAGCAAGCAACCGTCCCCGAAGGACCAAGGGCCTACCTGGTACTGACAAAGGCATCTGGCCCGGGGAAACAAAACTCACCAGCCGACGTTCCAGGTCTCAGTTTGCAGAGCTCCATGGGCACTATCTAAGCTACCCGAGTTGGCACAGGTGGCAGCTTGTCCCTGGGCAGCATCTTGATATTCGTGGAAATCC
>NW_024037374.1:0-9412 GCF_015832195.1 Motacilla alba alba
CGGTCCGTACCGGTTCTGAGCGGCCCGTGTCCCCGCAGGCAGCATCGCCAAGCGCCTGAGCCAGACCGGTCCATACTGGTTTATACTGGTCCATACTGGTCCATACTGGTCCATACTGGTCCATACCGGTCCATACTGGTCCATACTGGTCCATAGTGGTTCTAACTGGTCCATACTGGTCCATAGTGGTTCTAACTGGTCCATACTGGTCCATACTGGTTTATACCGGTCCGTACCGGTCCGTACCGGTTCTGAGCGGCCCGTGTCCCCGCAGGCAGCATCGCCAAGCGCCTGAGCCAGACCGGTCAATACCGGTCCATACTGGTCCATACTGGTCCATACCGGTCCATAGTGGTTCTAACTGGTCCATACTGGTTTATACTGGTTTATACTGGTTTATACTGGTTTATACTGGTCCATACCGGTCCATACTGGTCCGTACCGGTCCGTACCGGTCCGTACCGGTTCTGAGCGGCCCGTGTCCCCGCAGGCAGCATCGCCAAGCGCCTGAGCCAGACCGGTCCATACTGGTCCATACTGGTCCATACTGGTCCATACCGGTCCATACTGGTTTATACTGGTCCATACTGGTTCTAACCAGTTCATACTGGTCCATACTGGTCCATACTGGTTCTAACTGGTCCATACTGGTCCATACTGGTCCATACCGGTCCATACTGGTTCTAACCGGTCCATACTGGTTCTAACTGGTCCATACTGGTCCATACTGGTCCATACTGGTCCGTACCGGTTCTAACCGGTTCTCCCCCCCGTAGGCAGCATCGCCAAGCACCTGAGCCAGACCGGTCCATACCGGTCCATACCGGTCCATACTGGTCCATACCGGTCCATAGTGGTTCTAACTGGTTTATACTGGTCCATACTGGTCCGTACTGATCCGTACCGGTTCTGAGCGGCCCGTGTCCCCGCAGGCAGCATCGCCAAGCGCCTGAGCCATACCGGTCCATACCGGTCCATACCGGTCCATACCGGTCCATACCGGTCCATACTGGTCCATACTGGTCCATACTGGTCCATACCGGTCCATACCGGTCCGTACCGGTTGTGAGCGGCCCGTGTCCCCGCAGGCAGCATCGCCAAGCGCCTGAGCTCGGTGGGCGCCGAGAACACGGAGGAGAACCGGCGCTGGTACCGGCAGCTGCTCTTCACGGCCGACAAGCGCGTGGAGCCGTGCATCGGCGGCGTCATCCTCTTCCACGAGACCATGTACCAGAAGGCCGACGACGGGCGCCCCTTCCCGCAGGTCATCCGCGACAAGGGCGCCCTGGTGGGCATCAAGGTGCGCCTCGGGGACAGCGGGGACGCCTCGGGGACACCTCGGGGACAGCGGGGATGTCGGGGACGTGGAGGGGTCTTGGGGACGTTGGGTGTTCCTTGAGTGGGTCAGCCGTGGAGGGGTGGGAGCCACATCTGAGGAGGGTTCAGAGGGTGAGGTGGGGGCACCTCAGGGACATTGGGGACATTGAGGACACCGTGGGGACATTGAGGACACCCCAGGGACATCGGGGACGTTGAGGGGTCTTGGGGACGTTGGGTGTTGGTTGAGTTGGGTCAGCCGTGGAGGGGTGGGAGCCACATCTGAGGAGGGTTCAGAGGGTCGGGGGGACACCTTGGGGTCTTGGGGACATTGAGGACACCGTGGGGACACTGGGGACACCTCGGGGACATCGGGGACATTGAGGACAGCTTGGGGACATCGGGGACGTGGAGGGGTCTTGGGGACGTTGGGTGTTGGTTGAGTTGGGTCAGCCGTGGAGGGGTGGGAGCCACATCTGAGGAGGGTTCAGAGGGTGAGGTGGGGACACTTGGGGATGTTTGGGGTCTTGGGGACATTGGGGACACCTCAGGGACATTGGGGACAGCTCAGGGACTTGGGGACGTTGAGGGAACTTGGGGACACCTCGGGGACTTGGGGACATTGGGTGTTCCTTGAGTGGGTCAGCCGTGGAGGGGTGGGAGCCACATCTGAGGAGGGTTCAGAGGGTCGGGGGGACACCTTGGGGTCTTGGGGACATTGAGGACACCGTGGGGACACTGGGGACACCTCGGGGACATCGGGGACATTGAGGACAGCTTGGGGACATCGGGGACGTGGAGGGGTCTTGGGGACGTTGGGTGTTGGTTGAGTTGGGTCAGCCGTGGAGGGGTGGGAGCCACATCTGAGGAGGGTTCAGAGGGTGAGGTGGGGACACTTGGGGATGTTTGGGGTCTTGGGGACATTGGGGACACCTCAGGGACATTGGGGACAGCTCAGGGACTTGGGGACGTTGAGGGAACTTGGGGACACCTCGGGGACTTGGGGACATTGGGTGTTCCTTGAGTGGGTCAGCCGTGGAGGGGTGGGAGCCACATCTGAGGTGGCTTCAGAGGGTGAGGTGGGGACGCTTCGGGGACATTTGGGGTCTTGGGGTCATTGGGGACACCTCGGGGACATTGGGGACGTGGAGGGGTCTTGGGGACGTTGAGGGAACTTGGGGACACCTCGGGGACATGGGGACGTTGGGTGTTGGTTGAGTTGGGTCAGCCGTGGAGGGGTGGGAGCCACATCTGAGGAGGGTTCAGAGGGTGAGGTGGGGACACCTCGGGGACATTGGTGACACCTTGGGGACATTGGGGACACCCCAGGGACATCGGGGATGTTGAGGGGTCTTGGGGACGTTGGGTGTTCCTTGAGTTGGGTCAGCCGTGGAGGGGTGGGAGCCACATCTGAGGAGGGTTCAGAGGGTGACGTGGGGACACTTGGGGATATTTGGGGTCTCGGGGACACTGGGGACACCTTGGGGACATTGAGGACGTTGAGGGGTCTTGAGGACGTTGGGTGTTGGTTGAGTTGGGTCAGCCGTGGAGGGGTGGGAGCCACATCTGAGGTGGCTTCAGGGAGCGAGGCGGGGACACCTTGGGGACATCAGGGGAGGCTTTGGGGACATCAGGGGAGGCTTTGGGGACGCTGGTGTCCCCTGCTGTCCCCCATGACCGTGTCACCGTCCCCCAGGTGGACAAGGGCGTGGTGCCCCTGGCCGGCACCAACGGCGAGACCACGACCCAGGGTGAGTGACAGCCCTGTCCCCAAGGCCACCGCCGTGTCCCCAAGGCCACCGCCGTGTCCCTGTCACCACCGTGTCCCCAAGGCCACCGCTGTGTCCCTGTTCCTGTCACGGCCCTGTCCCCAAGGCCACCGCCGTGTCCCTGTCACCACCGTGTCTGCAAGGCCACCGCCGTGTCCTTGTCACCACCGTGTCCCCAAGGCCACCGCTGTGTCCCTGTTCCTGTCATGGCCCTGTCCCCAAGGCCACCGCTGTGTCCCCAGTGCCATCACGGTGTCCCCATCCCTGTCACAGCCGTGTCCCCAATGCCACCACAGTGTCCCTGGCCCTGTCACTGCCGTGTCCCCAAGGCCACCACAGTGTCCCTGGCCCTGTCACCGCCGTGTCCCTGGTGCCAGCGCCGTGTTCCTGATGCCACCGCTGTGTCCCCAGTGCCACTGCTGCGTCCCCATCCCTGTCACAGCCGTGTCCCCGATGCCACCGCAGTGTCCCCGGTGCCATCACGGTGTCCCCATCCCTGTCACAGCCGTGTCCCCGATGCCACCGCAGTGTCCCCATCCCTGTGTCACCCTCCCCGCCCAGCCCGTGCCACCACAGGGTCCCCAATGTCCCTCATGTCCCCTGATGTCCCTTGGTGTCCCCGGGACTCGATGGCCTCATGGGGCCCCTGCAGTGCTCGATGTCCCCAATGTCCCCAACGTCCCCAATGTCCCCAGTGTCCCCAACATCCCCAGTGTCCCCAACACTCTCCACGTCCTCCATGGCCACGATGTCCCCATTGTCTCCAGTGTCCCCATTGTCCCCAACGTCCCCAGTGTCCCCAACGTCCCCAGTGTCCCTCATGTCTCCAAGGTCCCCAATGTCCCCGATGTCCCTGATGTCCCCAGTGTCCCCAGGGCTGGACAGGCTGATGGAGCCCCCTCAGTGCCCTGTGTCCCCAATGTCCCCAATGTCCCCGCTGTCCCCACTGTCCCCAGGGCTGGACGGGCTGATGGAGCCCCCTCAGTGCCCCGTGTCCCCAATGTCCCCGATGTCCCCGATGTCCCCAATGTCCCCAATGTCCCCGATGTCCCCGATGTCCCCGATGTCCCCAATGTCCCCAGGGCTGGACGGGCTGATGGAGCGCTGTGCCCAGTACAAGAAGGACGGCGCTGACTTTGCCAAGTGGCGCCGTGTCCCCAATGTCCCCAATGTCCCCGATGTCCCCAATGTCCCCGCTGTCCCCAATGTCCCCAATGTCCCCGCTGTCCCCAGGGCTGGACGGGCTGATGGAGCGCTGTGCCCAGTACAAGAAGGACGGCGCTGACTTTGCCAAGTGGCGCTGTGTCCCCAATGTCCCCAATGTCCCCGATGTCCCCAGTGTCCCCGATGTCCCCAATGTCCCCGATGTCCCCAATGTCCCCGCTGTCCCCAGGGCTGGACGGGCTGATGGAGCGCTGTGCCCAGTACAAGAAGGACGGCGCTGACTTTGCCAAGTGGCGCTGCGTGCTGAAGATCACGCCGCACACGCCCACGCGCCTCGCCGTCATGGAGAACGCCAACGTCCTGGCGCGCTACGCCAGCATCTGCCAGCAGGTCCCCGCCATGTGTCCCCAAGTGTCCCCAAGTGTCCCCGGCCTGGCCTGGGGGTGGGGGGATCGAAGCGGGGTGGCTGCGTGGGGGTTGGTGGCATCTGGAGAGGGTTTGGTGGCATCTAGAGGGGGTTTGGTGGCATCTAGACCAGGTTTGGTGTCATCTGGAGAGGGTTTGGTGGCATCTGGAGGGGGTTTGGTGGCTCTTAATGATGGTTTGGTGGCATCTAGAGAAGGTTTGGTGTCATCTGGAGAGGGTTTGGTGGCATCTAGACCAGGTTTAGTGACATCTAGAGGGGTTTGGTGACATCTAGAGGGGGTTTGGTGGCATCTAGAGGGGGTTTGGTGGCATCTAGACCAGGTTTGGTGACACTTAGAGGGGGTTTGGTGGCATCTAGAGGGGGTTGGGTGGCACTTAGGGATGGTTTGGTGGCATCTAGAATGGGTTTGGTGGCACTTAGAGGGGTTTGGTGACACTTAGAGGAGATTTGGTGGCATCTAGAAGGGGTTTGGTGGCACTTGGAGGGGGTTTGGTGACATCTAGAGGGGGTTGGGTGGCATCTAGACCAGGTTTGGTGACACTTAGAGGGGGTTTGGTGACACTTAGAGGGGGTTTGGTGACATCTAGAGGGGGTTTGGTGGCATCTAGACCAGGTTTGGTGGCACTTGGAGGGGTTTGGTGGCATCTAGAGGGGGTTTGGTGCCACTTGGAGGGGTTTGGTGGCATCTAGAGAGGCTTTGGTGACACTTAGGGATGGTTTGGTGGCACTTAGGGATGGTTTGGTGACACGTAGAAGGGTTTGGTGGCACTTGGAGAGGGTTTGGTGGCATCTAGACCAGGTTTGGTGGCATCTAGAGAGCGTTTGGTGACACTTAAGGATGGTTTGGTGGCATCTGGAGAGGCTTTGGTGACACCTGGAGAGGGTTTGGTGGCACCTGAAGGGGTTCGGTGGCATCCGGACAGGGTTTGGTGGCATCTAGAGAGGGTTGGGTGACACTTGGAGGGGGTTTGGTGGCATCTGGAGAAGTTTTGGTGGTATCTAGACCAGGTTTGGTGGCACTTGGAGAGGGTTTGGTGGCACTTGGAGGGGGTTTGGTGGCATCTGGAGAAGCTTTGGTGGTATCTAGACCAGGTTTGGTGGCACCTGGGGAGGGTTTGGTGGCACTTGGAGGGGGTTGGTGGCATCTAGACCAGGTTTGGTGGCATCTAGACCAGGTTTGGTGGCATCTAGAGGGGATTTGGTGGCACTTAGGGATGGTTTGGTGGCATCTAGACCAGGTTTGGTGACATCTAGAGAGAATTTGGTGACATCCAGACAGGGTTGGTGGCATCTGGAGAGGGTTTGGTGGCATCTAGAGGGAGTTTGGTGGCATCCAGACAGGCTTGGTGACATCTAGAGAGGGTTTGGTGGCATCTGGAGAGGGTTTGGTGGCATCTAGAGGAGGTTTGGTGGCATCTAGAGGGGGTTTGGTGGCATCCAGACAGGCTTGGTGGCATCTAGAGAGGGTTTGGTGGCATCTGGAGAGGGTTTGGTGGCATCTAGAGGAGGTTTGGTGGCATCTAGAGGGGGTTTGGTGGCATCTAGAGGGGGTTTGGTGGCATCTAGAGGGGGTTTGGTGGCATCCAGACAGGCTTGGTGGCATCTGGAGAGGGTTCGGTGTCCCCTCAGCGCCCCGGTGTCCCCTCGTGTCCCCGGGGCTGTCCCGGTGTCCCCCGGCTGACCGCGGTGTCCCCTCGTGTCCCCGGTGTCCCCTGGTGTCCCCGGTGTCCCCTGGTGTCCCCGGCTGACCGCGGTGTCCCCTCGTGTCCCCGGTGTCCCCTCGTGTCCCCGGTGTCCCCTGGTGTCCCCGGCTGACCGCGGTGTCCCCGCTGTCCCCAGAACGGCATCGTCCCCATCGTGGAGCCCGAGATCCTCCCGGACGGCGACCACGACCTCAAGACGTGCCAGTACGTCACCGAGAAGGTCGGTGCCACCCCCGGTGTCCCCAGGTGTCCCCGAGTGTCCCCGAGTGTCCCCAGGTGTCCCCAGGTGTCCCCAGGTGTCCCCAGGTGTCCCCGAGTGTCCCCAGGTGTCCCCAGGTGTCCTCTGAGTGTTCCCCGAGTATCCCCAGGTGTCCCCGAGTGTCTCCCGGTGTCCCCAGGTGTCCCCAGGTGTCCCCAGGTGTCCCCGAGTGTCCCCAGGTGTCCCCGAGTGTCCCCAAGTGTCCCCAGGTGTCCCCAGGTGTCTCCGGGTGTCCCCAGGTGTCCCCTGAGTGTCCCCAAGTGTCCCCGGGTGTCCCCAGGTGTCCTCGAGTGTCCCCGAGTGTCCCCAGGTGTCCCCTGAGTGTCCCCAGGTGTCCCCAGGTGTCTCCGGGTGTCCCCGAGTGTCCCCAGGTGTCCCCAAGCGTCCCCAGGTGTCCCCGAGTGTCCCCAAGTGTCTCCCGGTGTCCCCAGGTGTCCCCGAGCGTCCCCAGGTGTCCCCGAGTGTCCCCGAGTGTCCCCAGGTGTCCCTGAGTGTCTCCAGCTGTCCCCAGGTGTCCCCAGGTGTCCCCTGAGTGTCCCCAAGTGTCTCCCGGTGTCCCCAGGTGTCCCCGAGTGTCCCCAGGTGTCCCCGAGTGTCCCCAGGTGTCCCCGGGTGTCCCCGAGTGTCCCCAGGTGTCCCCAGGTGTCCCCGAGTGTCCCCGGGGCTCCTGAGCCCTCTCTCGGTGGGGTGGCACCGGCAGGTGGCACCTGGGGGGGGTTTGGTGGCACCTGGGTGGCTTTGAGTCACCTCCAGGTGTCCCCAGCCTGTCCCCGTGTCCCCAACTGTCCCGGTGTCCCCAAGCTGTCCCGGTGTCACCTCCAGGTGTCCCCAGCCTGTCCCGGTGTCCCCAGCCTGTCCCAGTGTCACCTCCCGGTGTCCTGTGGCGCTTGGTGACACCAAGAGGTGGCACCTGGGGGGGGTTTGGTGGCACCTGGGTGGCTTTGAGTCACCTCCAGGTGTCCCCAAGCTGTCCCGGTGTCCCCAGCCTGTCCCGGTGTCACCTCCTGGTGTCCCCAAGCTGTCCCGGTGTCACCTCCAGGTGTCCCCAACTGTCCCGGTGTCCCCAGCCTGTCCCGGTGTCACCTTCAGGTGTCCCCAGCTGTCCCGGTGTCCCCAACTGTCCCGGTGTCACCTCCCGGTGTCCCCAACTGTCCCGGTGTCCCCAAGCTGTCCCAGTGTCACCTCCCGGTGTCCCCAGCCTGTCCCGGTGTCCCCAACTGTCCCGGTGTCCCCAAGCTGTCCCAGTGTCACCTCCCGGTGTCCCCAGCCTGTCCCAATGTCACCTCCTGCTGTCCTGTGGCGCTTGGTGACACCCAGAGGTGGCACCTGGGGGGGTTTGGTGGCACCTGGGCAGGGGGTGGTGGCACCTGGCGTGTCCCCAGCGCTGTCCCCGATGTCCCTGGCCTGTCCCCAGGTGTCCCCAGTGTCCCCAACGCTGTCCCCAAGTGCCACCTACAGGGACACCACATGTCCCCAATGTCCCCAATGTCCCCAATGTCCCCAGGTCCTGGCAGCGGTGTACAAGGCGCTCAGTGTCCCCAATGTCCCCATGGTGTCCCCAATGTCCCCAATGTCCCCAATGTCCCCAATGTCCCCATGGTGTCCCCAATGTCCCCCGCAGGTCCTGGCAGCGGTGTACAAGACACTCAGTGTCCCAAATGTCCCCATGATGTCCCCAATGTCCCGATGGTGTCCCCAATGTCCCCAATGTCCCCAATGTCCCCCATGTCCCCCGCAGGTCCTGGCAGCGGTGTACAAGGCGCTCAGTGTCCCCAATGTCCCCATGGTGTCCCCAATGTCCCCAATGTCCCCCATGTCCCCCGCAGGTCCTGGCAGCGGTGTACAAGGCCCTCAGTGTCCCCAGTGTCCCCAATGTCCCCAATGTCCCCAATGTCCCCAATGTCCCCATGGTGTCCCCAGGTCCTGGCAGCGGTGTACAAGGCGCTCAGTGTCCCCAATGTCCCCATGGTGTCCCCAGTGTCCCCAATGTCCCCAATGTCCCCAGGTCCTGGCAGCGGTGTACAAGGCGCTCAGTGTCCCCAATGTCCCCAATGTCCCCAATGTCCCCCGCAGGTCCTGGCAGCGGTGTACAAGGCGCTCAGTGTCCCCAATGTCCCCATGGTGTCCCCAATGTCCCCAGGTCCTGGCAGCGGTGTACAAGGCGCTCAGTGTCCCCATGATGTCCCCAATGTCCCCATGGTGTCCCCAATGTCCCCAATGTCCCCAATGTCCCCAGGTCCTGGCAGCGGTGTACAAGGCGCTCAGTGTCCCCAATGTCCCCATGGTGTCCCCAATGTCCCCATGATGTCCCCAATGTCCCCAATGTCCCCAATGTCCCCTGCAGGTCCTGGCAGCGGTGTACAAGGCGCTCAGTGTCCCCAGTGTCCCCAATGTCCCCAATGTCCCCAATGTCCCCAATGTCCCCAGGTCCTGGCAGCGGTGTACAAGGCGCTCAGTGTCCCCAATGTCCCCAATGTCCCCAATGTCCCCAATGCTGTCCCCAGGTTCTGGCAGCGGTGTACAAGGCACTCAGTGTCCCCAATGTCCCCATGGTGTCCCCAATGTCCCCATGGTGTCCCCAATGTCCCCAATGTCCCCAGGTCCTGGCAGCGGTGTACAAGGCGCTCAGTGTCCCCATGATGTCCCCAATGTCCCCAATGTCCCCATGATGTCCCCAATGTCCCCAGGTCCTGGCAGCGGTGTACAAGGCGCTCAGTGACCACCACGTGTCCCCAATGTCCCCAATGTCCCCATGGTGTCCCCATGGTGTCCC
>NW_024037374.1:10412-36554 GCF_015832195.1 Motacilla alba alba
GCCCCCTCCCAGATTAGCCACACCCCTTTCAGGTGAGCCACACCCCATACAGGTGAGCCACGCCCTATACAGGTGAGCCACTCCCACTCCAAGGCGAGCCACGCCCACCCACCTGTCTCACCTGACTCACCTGTTTTACCTGTCCCACGTGTGGCTCACCTGTGTCTCACCTGTGTCTCACCTGTGTCTCACCTGTGTCTCACCTGTCACTCACCTGTCTCACCTGTGTCTCACCTGTGCCTCACCTGTGTCTCACCTGTGGCTCACCTGTATCTCACCTGTCCCTCACCTGTCTCACCTGTATCTTACCTGTCACTCATTTGCATCTCACCTGCCACTTACCTGTCACCTGTATCTCACCTGTCACTCACCTGTCACTCACCTGTATATTACCTGTATGTTACCTGTCACTCACCTGTGTCTCACCTGTATCTCACCTGTCTCACCTGTGTCTCACCTGTCTCACCTGTCCCACCTGTGTCTCACCTGTCACTCACCTGTGTCTCACCTGTGTCTCACCTGTGTATCACCTGTATCTTACCTGTCACTCATTTGCATCTCACCTGCTACTTACCTGTCACCTGTATCTCACCTGTCACTCACCTGTGTCTCACCTGTGTCTCACCTGTGTATCACCTGTATCTCACCTGTCACTCATTTGCATCTCACCTGCCACTTACCTGTCACCTGTATCTCACCTGTCACTCACCTGTCACCTGTCATTCACCTGTATGTTACCTGTCACTCACCTGTGCCTCACCTGTCTCACCTGTCCCCAGCCCCGCCCCCAGGCCGGCGCCTGGAAGAAGCTGGAGGCGTCGCACGAGTACAAGAACCACAACCAGCTGCGGGAGTACCAGCTGGAGGGCGTCAACTGGCTGCTCTTCAACTGGTACAACAGGTGAGCACACCTGAGACAGGTAACATCACCTGGGACAGGTAACAACACCTGAGAGAGGTAACAACACTTGGGGAAGGGCTGGGACAGGTGAGGGTGCCAGCTGCGGGAGTACCAGCTGGAGGGCGTCAACTGGCTGCTCTTCAACTGGTACAACAGGTGAGCACACCTGGGGAACACCTGGGACAGGTGAGCACACCTGGGACAGGTAACAACACCTGGGGAAGGGCTGGGACAGGTGAGGGTGCCAGCTGCGGGAGTACCAGCTGGAGGGCGTCAACTGGCTGCTCTTCAACTGGTACAACAGGTGAGCACACCTGGGGGACAGGTGAGACAGGTGAGCACACCTGGGGAACACCTGAGGGGCTGGGGAAGGGCCGGGACAGGTGAGGGTGCCAGCTGCGGGAGTACCAGCTGGAGGGCGTCAACTGGCTGCTCTTCAACTGGTACAACAGGTGAGCACACCTGGGACAGGTGAGACAGGTGAGCACACCTGGGGAACACCTGAGGGGCTGGGGAAGGGCCGGGACAGGTGAGGGTACCTGTGCGGGAGTAGCAGCTGGAGGGCGTCAACTGGCTGCTCTTCAACTGGTACAACAGGTGAGCACACCTGGGGGACAGGTGAGCACACCTGGGACAGGTAACCACAGCTGGGAATGGGGAAACACCTGGGACAGGTGAGGGTACCTTACCTGTCTCAGGTGTGTTTCACGTGTACCTTATTTCCCAGGTACATGTTACGTGCCCCAGGTGTATCCCAGGTGTATTTTACCTGCGCTAGGTGTATTCCAAGTGTACCTTACCTGTCCCAGGTGTATCCCAGGTGTATCTTACCTGTCTCAGGTGTATCTCATGAGTACCTTACCTGTCCCAGGTGTATCCTAGGTGTCTCTTAGGTGCACGTTACCTGTTCCAGGTAAATCTTAAGTACATGTTACCTGTTCCAGGTGTATGTCAGGCATAGGTTACCTGTCCTAGGTGTATCCCAGGTGTACCTTACCTGTCTCAGGTGTACCTTACGTATCTCAGGTGTACCTTACCTGTGTCAGGTGTATATTAGGTGCACATTACTTGTCCCAGGTGTATCCTACACGTACCTCACCTGTGCTAGGTGCGTCTCACCTGTGCCAGGTGTATCTCGGGTGTAGGTTACCTGTCCCAGGTGTATCCTAGGTGTCTCTTAGATGCATGTTACCTGTCCCAGGTGTAACCTAAATGTACCTCACCTGTGCCAGGTGTACCTCACCTGCGCCAGGTGCGTCTCACCTGTGCCAGGTATGTCTCACCTGTCCCAGGTGTATCGGAGGTGTGTCTTAGATGCATGTTACCTGTCCCAGGTGTAACTTGTGTGTACTTCACCTGTGCCAGGTGTGTCTCACCTGTGCCAGGTGTATGTCAGGTGTAGGTTATCTGTCTCAGGTGTATCCTAGGTGTGTCTCAGGTACATGTTACCTGTCCCAGGAGTACCTTACCTGTCCCAGGTGTATTTCAGGTGTAGGTTACCTGTCCCAGGTGTATGCTAGGTGTCTCTTAGATACATGTTACCTTTTCCAGGTGTATCTCAGGTGCACGTTACCTGTCCCAGGTGTAACCTACACGTACCTCACTTGTGCCAGGTGTGCCTCACCTGTGCCAGGTGTATCTCAGGTGCATGTTACCTGTCCCGGGTGTATCCTAGGTGTATCTTAGGTGCATGTTACCTGTCTCAGGTGTATCTCAGGTGCATGTTACCTGTCCCAGGTGCAACCTACATGTACCTCACCTGTGCCAGGTGTGTCTCACCTGTGCCAGGTGTACGTCACTTGTTCCAGGTCTATCTCAGGTGTAGGTTACCTGTCCCAGGTGCATCTTTGGTGCATGTTACCTGTCCCAGGTGTATCCCAGGTGTACCTTACCTGTCTCAGGTGTACCTTACCTGTCTCAGGTGTATCTTAGGTGCATGTTACGTGTCCCGGGTGTAACCTACACGTACCTCACCTGCGCCAGCTGTACCTTACCTGTGCCAGGTGTACCTCACCTGTTCCACGTGTATCTCAGGTGTACTTTATGTGTCTCAGGTGTATCTCAGGTGTAGGTTACCTGCCCTAGCTGTATCCTAGGTGTATCTTAGGTACATGTTACCTGTCCCAGGTGCAACCTACATGTACCTCACCTGTGCCAGGTGCATCTCACTTGTCCCTGATGTATCTCAGGTGCATGTTACCTATCCCAGGTGTATCCTAGGTGTATCTTAAGTGCATGTTGCCTGTCCCAGGTGTATCTTAGGCACACGTTACCTGTCCCAGGTGTAGCCTATGCGTACCTCACCTGTGCCAGGTGTGTCTCACCTGTGCCAGGTGTATGTCACGTGTAGGTTACCTGTCCCAGGTGTATCCTAGGTGTCTCTTAGATGCATGTTACTGTCCCAGGTGTAGCCTAAATGTACCTCACCTGTGCCAGGTGTACCTCACCTGCGCCAGGTGCGTCTCACCTGTGCCAGGTATGTCTCACCTGTCCCAGGTGTATCGGAGGTGTGTCTTAGATGCATGTTACCTGTCCCAGGTGTAATTTGTATGTACTTCACCTGTGCCAGGTGTGTCTCACCTGTGCCAGGTGTATGTCAGGTGTAGGCTATCTGTCCCAGGTGTATCCTGGGTGTATATCAGGTGTTGGTTACCTGTCCCAGGTGTAACCTGTACGTACCTCACCTGCGCCAGGTGTGTCTCACCTGTGCCAGGTGTATGTCAGGTGTAGGTTATCTGTCCCAGGTGTATCCTGGGTGTATATCAGGTGTAGGTTACCTGTCCCAGGTGTAACCTGTATGTACCTCACCTGTGCCAGGTGTACCTCACCTGCGCCAGGTGCGTCTCACCTGTGCCAGGTGCGTCTCACCTGTGCCAGGTGTATCTCAGGTGTGCCTCACCTGCGCCAGGTGTGTCTCACCTGTGCCAGGTGTATGTCAGGTGTAGGTTATCTGTCCCAGGTGTAACCTGTACGTACCTCACCTGTGCCAGGTGCGTCTCACCTGCGCCAGGTGTATCTCAGGTGTGCCTCACCTGCGCCAGGTGTGTCTCACCTGTCCCAGCTGTATCAGAGGTGTATCCTAGATGCATGTTACCTGTCCCAGTTGTATCCTGTACGTACCTCACCTGTGCCAGGTGTACCTCACCTGTGCTAGGTGTATCTCAGGTGCGCCTCACCTGCGCCAGGTGAGCCTCACCCGTGCCCTCCCCTGCAGGCAGAACTGCATCCTGGCGGACGAGATGGGGCTGGGCAAGACGATCCAGTCGATCGCCTTCCTGCAGGAGGTGCACGGCGCAGGTGTGCGCGGCCCCTACCTGGTGATCGCGCCGCTCTCCACCATCGCCAACTGGGAGCGCGAGTTCGGCACCTGGACGGGCCTGAACACCATCGTCTACCACGGCAGCCTGGCCAGCCGGCAGATGATCCAGCAGTACGAGATGTACTGCAAGGACAGCAAGGTGAGCTCACCTGGGCACTGTGACACACCTGTGACACACCTGTATGGGGTCTGTGACACACCTGTATGGGGTTAGTGGCACACCTGTGCACACCTGTGCGCGCCACGGCAGCCTGGGCAGCCGGCAGATGATCCAGCAGTACGAGATGTACTGCAAGGACAGCAAGGTGAGCTCACCTGGGCACACCTGTGCCTTGTAACACACCTGTATTGTATGTATGGCACACCTGTATGGGGTTAATGGCACACCTGTGCACGCCTCGGCAGCCTGGCCAGCCGGGAGATGATCCAGCAGTACGAGATGTACTGCAAGGACAGCAAGGTGAGCTCACCTGGGCATGTGACACACCTGTATGGGGGCTGTAACACACCTCTATTGTGTGTACAATACACCTGTATGGGGTTAATGGCACACCTGTGCACACCTGTGCGCGCCACGGCAGCCTGGGCAGCCGGCAGATGATCCAGCAGTACGAGATGTACTGCAAGGACAGCAAGGTGAGCTCACCTGGGCACACCTGGGCACTCTAACACACCTGTATGGGGTCTGTGACACACCTGTATGGGGTCTGTGACACACCTGTATGGGGTTAATGGCACACCTGTGCACACCTGTGCGCGCCACGGCAGCCTGGGCAGCCGGCAGATGATCCAGCAGTACGAGATGTACTGCAAGGACAGCAAGGTGAGCTCACCTGGGCACACCTGGGCACACCTGTGCACCTGCAGGGCCGGCTGATCCCAGGCGCGTACAAGTTCGACGCGCTCATCACCACCTTCGAGATGATCCTGTCCCTCCTTCCCCACCTGTGTCTCACCTGTCCCACCTGTCTCACCTGTCTGGGTGTGTCTTACCTGTCCTACCTGTCTCACCTGTCTTACCTGTCTGTCTCACCTGTCTCACCTGTCTCACCTGTCTGGATGTGTCACACCTGTCTCACCTGTCTCACCTGTCTGGGTGTGTCACACCTGTCTCACCTGTCTGGATGTGTCTCACCTGTCTCACCTGTCTCACTTGTCTGGGTGTGTCACACCTGTCTCACCTGTCTTACCTGTCTGTCTCACCTGTCTCACCTGTCTCACCTGTCTGGGTGTGTCACACCTGTCCCACCTGTCTGGGTGCGTCTCACCTGTCCTACCTGTCTCACCTGTCTGTCTCACCTGTCCCACCTGTCTCACCTGTCTGGGTGTGTCTCACCTGTCTCACCTGTCTCACCTGTCCCACCTGTCCCACCTGCAGGGCCGGCTGATCCCAGGCGCGTACAAGTTCGACGCGCTCATCACCACCTTCGAGATGATCCTGTCCCTCCTTCCCACCTGTGTCTCACCTGTCTCACCTGTCTGGGTGTGTCACACCTGCCTCACCTGTCTTACCTGTCTGACCTGTCCCACTTGTCTCACTTGTCTGTCTCACCTGTCCCACCTGTCTGGGTGTGTCTCATCTGTCTCACCTGTCTTACCTGTCTTATCTGTGTCACCTGTCTCACCTGAGTGCATCACACCTGTCTCACCTGGCTTACCTGTCTGACCGGTCCCACCTGTCTCACCTGTGTCTCACCTGTCTCACCTGTCTGGGTGTGTCACACCTGTCTCACCTGTCTTACCTGTCTGACCTGTCCCTCCTTCCCCACCCGTGTCTCACCTGTCTCACCTGTCTCACCTGTCTGGGTGTGTCCCACCTGTCCCACTTGTCTCACCTGTCTCACCTGTCTCACCTGCAGGGCCGGCTGATCCCAGGTGCATACAAGTTCGACGCGCTGATCACGACGTTCGAGATGATCCTGTCCCTCCTTCCCACCCGTGTCTCACCTGTCCCACCTGTCTCACCTGTCTCACCTGTCCCACCTGTCTCACCTGTCTCACCTGTCCCACCTGTCTCACCTGTCTGGGTGTGTCTCACCTGCAGGGCCGGCTGATCCCAGGCGCGTACAAGTTCGACGCGCTCATCACCACCTTCGAGATGATCCTGTCCCTTCTTCCCCACCCGTGTCCCACCTGTCTCACCTGTCCCACCTGTCCCACCTGTCTGACCTGTCCCACCTGTCTGGGTGTGTCTCACTTGTCTCACCTGTCTTATCTGTCTGACCTGTCCCTCCTTCCCCACCCGTGTCTCACCTGTCTCACCTGTCTCACCTGTCTGGGTGTGTCTCACCTGTCTCACCTGTCTCACCTGTCCCACCTGTCTCACCTGTCCCACCTGTCTCACCTGTCTGGGTGTGTCTCACCTGCAGGGCCGGCTGATCCCAGGTGCGTACAAGTTCGACGCGCTGATCACGACCTTCGAGATGATCCTGTCCCTCCTTCCCCACCCGTGTCTCACCTGTCCCACCTGTCCCACCTGTCCCACCTGTCTGGGTGTGTCCCACCTGTCCCACTTGTCTCACCTGTCTCACCTGTCTCACCTGCAGGGCCGGCTGATCCCAGGTGCGTACAAGTTCGACGCGCTGATCACGACGTTCGAGATGATCCTGTCCGACTGCCCCGAGCTGCGCGAGGTGCAGTGGCGCTGCGTGGTCATCGACGAGGCGCACCGGCTCAAGAACCGGCACTGCAAGCTGCTGGACAGCCTCAAGCACATGGACCTGGTGAGGAGGCACACCTGGGCACACCTGGGCACACCTGGGCACACCTGGGCACACACCTGAGGGGGTTTGGGATCATCCTGAGGGGGTTTGGGGTCATACCTGGGGTCACACCTGGGGCGCACCGGCTCAAGAAGCGGCACTGCAAGCTGCTGGACAGCCTCAAGCACATGGACCTGGTGAGGAGGCACACCTGGGCACACCTGGGCACACCTGGGCACACCTGGGCACACACCTGAGGGGGTTTGGGGTCATACCTGGGGTTATACCTGCATACACCACCTCAAGAACCGGCACTGCAAGCTGCTGGACAGCCTCAAGCACATGGACCTGGTGAGGAGGCACACCTGGGCACACCTGGGCACACCTGGGCACACCTGGGCACACACCTGAGGGGGTTTGGGGTCATACCTGGGGTTATACCTGCATACACCACCTCAAGAACCGGCACTGCAAGCTGCTCGACAGCCTCAAGCACATGGACCTGGTGAGTAGGCACACCTGGGCACACCTGGGCACACCTGGGCACACCTGGGGTACACAGGGATACACCTGGGTACAGGTGGGATACACACCTGGGGCGCACCGGCTCAAGAAGCGGCACTGCAAGCTGCTGGACAGCCTCAAGCACATGGACCTGGTCAGTGCCACACACCTGGGCACACCTGGGCACACCTGGGGTACACAGGGATACACCTGGGTACAGGTGGGATACACACCTGGGGCGCACCGCCTCAAGAACCGGCACTGCAAGCTGCTGGACAGCCTCAAGCACATGGACCTGGTGAGGAGACACACCTGGGCACACCTGGGCACACCTGGGCACACACCTGAGGTGTTCGGAGTCACAGACCAAGTCAAGAGCTTGCACTGCGAGCTGCTTTCTGCCGCGTTGTACCTGTCCTACCTGCGTCTCACCTGTCGCTCGCTTGTCCTTCACCTGTGCCTTACCTGTTCCTCACCTGGGCTACCTGTATCATTCATTTCTCTCCTTACCTGTCTCACCTGTGTCACCTGCGTCACCTGCAGGAGCACAAGGTGCTGCTGACGGGCACGCCGCTGCAGAACACGGCCGAGGAGCTCTTCAGCCCCACCTGTCCCACCTGTCCCACCTGTCCCACCTGTATCTCACCTGTATCACCCATTTCTCTCATTACCTGTGTCACCTGTGTCACACCTGTGTGTCACCTGTGTTACCTGCAGGAGCACAAGGCGCTGCTGACGGGCACGCCGCTGCAGAACACGGTCGAGGAGCTCTTCAGCCCCACCTGTCCCACCTGTATCTCACCTGTATCTCACCTGTATCACATGTTCTCTCCTTACCTGTCTCACCTGTGTCACCTGTGTCACCTGCAGGAGCACAAGGTGCTGCTGACGGGCACGCCGCTGCAGAACACGGCCGAGGAGCTCTTCAGCCCCACCTGTACCTCACCTGTATCTCACCTGTATCTCACCTGTCTCACCTGTATCACCCATTTATCTCATTACCTGTGTCACCTGTGTCTCACCTGTGTGTCACCTGTGTCACCTGCAGGAGCACAAGGTGCTGCTGACGGGCACGCCGCTGCAGAACACGGCCGAGGAGCTCTTCAGCCTCACCTGTCCCACCTGTATCTCACCTGTCCCACCTGTATCACATGTTTTCCCCTCACCTGTCTCACCTGTCTCACCTGTGTCACCTGCAGGAGCACAAGGTGCTGCTGACGGGCACGCCGCTGCAGAACACGGTCGAGGAGCTCTTCAGCCCCACCTGTCCCACCTGTACCTCACCTGTATCACATGTTCTCTCATTACCTGTGTCACCTGTCTCACCTGTGTCTCACCTGTGTCTCACCTGCAGGAGCACAAGGTGCTGCTGACGGGCACGCCGCTGCAGAACACGGTCGAGGAGCTCTTCAGCCTCCTGCACTTCCTGGAGCCCTCGCAGTTCCCCTCCGAGGCCGAGTTCCTCAAGGACTTCGGCGACCTCAAGACCGAGGAGCAGGTGAGCGGCGCACCTGGGGGCGCACCTGGGGGCGCACCTGGGGAGGGCTGGGAGGGGCTTGGGGTCGTGTTACGGCTTTGTGAAAGGATTTGGGGCTCACCTGGGCGCACCTGGGCACACCTGAGCACACCTGGGTACACCTGAGCACACTTGGGCACACCTGAGCACACCTGGGCGCACCTGGGCACACCTGGGAGGCACCTGGGGAGGGCTGGGAAGGGTTTGAGGTCATGTTATGGCTTTGTGAAAGGATTTGGGGCTCACCTGGGCGCACCTGAGCACACCTGAGCACACCTGGGCACACCTGAGCTCACCTGGGCACACCTGGGAGGCACCTGGGAGGCACCTGGGGAGGGCTGGGAAGGGTTTGAGGTCATGTTATGGCTTTGTGAAAGGATTTGGGGCTCACCTGAGCACACCTGGGCACACCTGGGTGTACCTGAGTACACCTGGGCACACCTGGGCGCACCTGGGCACACCTGGGAGGCACCTGGGGAGGGCTGGGAGGGGTTTGAAGTCGTGTTATGGCTTTGTGAAAGGATTTGGGGCTCACCTCGGTACACCTGGGCACACCTGGGCACACCTGGGCACACCTGGGTGGATTGGAGACTTCCAAAGCCTGCTCAGGTGTGCCAGGTGTGGCTGTAGCCGCTCTCAGGTGTGATAGGTGTGGCTGTAGTCAGTCCCAGGTGTGCCAGGTGTGGCTGTAGCCGTTCTCAGGTGTGGCTGTAGCTGTTTTCAGGTGTGCCAGGTGTGCCTGTAGGTGCTTTCAGGTGTGCCAGGTGTGCCTGTAGGTGCTCTCAGGTGTGCCAGGTGTGGCTGTAGTCAGTCTCAGGTGTGCCAGGTGTGGCTGTAGTCAGTCCCAGGTGTGCCAGGTGTGGCTGTAGGTGCTCTCAGGTGTACCAGGTGTGGCTGTAGCCGCTCTCAGGTGTGCCAGGTGTGGCTGTAGCATCGCTCAGGTGTGACAGGTGTGGCTGTAGCGGCTCTCAGGTGTGCCAGGTGTGGCTGTAGCCGCTCTCAGGTGTGACAGGTGTGGCTGTAGCCACTCGTAGCCGTCTCTGGGTAGTCCCCGGACCTTGCCCAGATGTGACAGGTGTTTCCAGGTGTGACAGGTGTGGCTGTAGTGGCTCCCAGGTGTGATAGGTGTGGCTGTAGCTGCTCTCAGGTGTGGCAGGTATGGCTGTAGCCGCTTTCAGGTGTGACAGGTGTGGCTGTAGTGGCTCCCAGGTGTGACAGGTGCCGCTGTAGTGGCTCCCAGGTGAGACAGCTGTGGCTGTAGCTGCTTTCAGGTGTGACAGGTGTGGCTGTAGTGGTTCTCAGGTGTGACAGGTGTCGCTGTAGTCACTCGTAGCCATCTCTGGGTAGTCCCCAGAGCTTGTCCAGGTGTGACAGGTGTGTCTCACCTGCGCAGGTGCAGAAGCTGCAGGCGCTGCTGAAGCCCATGCACTTTCACGTGTCTCACCTGTGTTACCTGTCTCACCTGTCTTACCTGTCTCACTTGTCTCACCTGTATCTTACCTGTCTCACCTGTCTCACCTGTATCTTACCTGTGTCATCTGTCTCACCTATATTTCATGTGTCTCACCTGTCTCACCTGTATCTCACCTGTTTCTCTTGTCTCACCTGTATCTCACCTGTCTCAGCTGTCTCATCTGTATTTTACCTGTCTCAGCTGTCTCACCATCTCACCTGTATCTTACTTGCCTGATCTGTATCTCACGTGTATCTCAGTTGACTCACCTGTCTCACCTGTATCTCACCTGTCTCACCTGCGCAGGTGCAGAAGCTGCAGGCGCTGCTGAAGCCGATGATGCTTTATTTGTCTCACCTGTGTTACCTGTCTCACCTGCGCAGGTGCAGAAGCTGCAGGCGCTGCTGAAGCCCATGCTGCTTTACCTGTCTCACCTGTGTTACCTGTCTGCGCAGGTGCAGAAGCTGCAGGCGCTGCTGAAGCCCATGCTGCTTTACCTGTCTCACCTGTGTTACCTGTCTGCGCAGGTGCAGAAGCTGCAGGCGCTGCTGAAGCCCATGCTGCTTCACCTGTCTCACCTGTATCTCACCTGTCTCACCTGCACAGGTGCAGAAGCTGCAGGCGCTGCTGAAGCCCGTGCTGCTTTACCTGTCTCACCTGTCTCTCACCTGTCTCACCCGCGCAGGTGCAGAAGCTGCAGGCGCTGCTGAAGCCGATGATGCTTTATTTGTCTCACCTGTGTCTCACCTGTCTCCCCAGGTGCAGAAGCTGCAGGCGCTGCTGAAGCCGATGATGCTTTATTTGTCTCACCTGTGTTACCTGTCTCACCTGCGCAGGTGCAGAAGCTGCAGGCGCTGCTGAAGCCGATGATGCTGCGGCGGCTCAAGGAGGACGTGGAGAAGAACCTGGCGCCCAAGCAGGAGACCATCATCGAGGTGGAGCTGACCAACGCGCAGAAGCGCCTCTACCGCGCCATCCTGGAGCGCAACTTCGCCTACCTGGCGCGCGGGGCGGGGCACGGCAACGTGCCCAACCTGCTCAACACCATGATGGAGCTGCGCAAGTGCTGCAACCACCCCTACCTCATCAACGGTGAGCGCCTGGGCGCACCTGGGCACACCTGGGCACACCTGGGCACACCTGGGCACACCTGGGTGCTGGTACTGACACGTACAGATACACCTGGGCACACCTGGGTACCGGTACTGACACATACAGGCACACCTGGGCACACCTGGGCACACCTGGGCACACGTAGGTACCAGTACGGACACATACAGGCACACCTGAGCACACCTGGGGTACACACAGGCACACCTGGGCACACCTGGGCACACGTGGGTACCAGTACTGACACATACAGGTACACCTGGGCACACCTGGGTACCGGTACTGACACATACAGGCACACCTGGGCACACCTGGGGTACACACAGGCACACCTGGGCACACCTGGGCACACCTGGACACACTTGAAGGCACATACAGATATATCTGGGCACACCTGGGCACACCTGGGCACACCTGGGTACCGGTACTGACACATACAGGTACACCTGAGCACACCTGGGGTACACACAGATACACCTGGGCACACCTGGGCACAGGCGGCGCCATCCTGGAGCGCAACTTCGCCTACCTGGCGCGCGGGGCGGGGCACGGCAACGTGCCCAACCTGCTCAACACCATGATGGAGCTGCGCAAGTGCTGCAACCACCCCTACCTCATCAACGGTGAGCGCCTGGGGGCACCTGGGCACACCTGGGCACACCTGGGCACACCTGGGTACACCTGGGCACACCTGGGCGCCGGTACTGACACGTACAGGTACACCTGGGTACACCTGGGCACACCTAGGTACCGGTACTGACGCACACAGATACACCTGGGCACACCTGGGCACACCTGGGCACACCTGGGTGCTGGTATGGACACACACAGATACACCTGTGCACACCTGGGCACACCTGGGGTGCACACAGGTACACCTGTGCACACCTGGGCACACCTGGGTGCCGGTACTGACACATACAGGCACACCTGGGCACACCTGGGCACACCTGGGCGCAGGCGGCGCCATCCTGGAGCGCAACTTCGCCTACCTGGCGCGCGGGGCGGGGCACGGCAACGTGCCCAACCTGCTCAACACCATGATGGAGCTGCGCAAGTGCTGCAACCACCCCTACCTCATCAACGGTGAGCACCTGGGCACACCTGGGCACACCTGGGCACACCTGGGCACACCTGGGTATGCCTGGGCATGCCTAAGTATGGGTACTGACACGTACAGGCACACCTGGGCACACCTGGGCACACCTGGGCACACCTGGGTGCCGGTACGGACACACACAGATACACCTGTGCACACCTGGGCACACCTGGGTACTGGTACTGACACGTACAGATACACCTTGGCACACCTGGGTACCGGTACTGACACATACAGGTACACCTGGGCACACTTGGGCACACCTGGGGTACACACAGATACACCTGGGCACACCTGGGCACACCTGGGTACCGGTACTGACACACACAGGTACACCTAGGCACACCTGGGCACACCTAGGCACAGGCGGCGCTATCCTGGAGCGCAGCTTCGCCTACCTGGCGCGCGGGGCGGGGCACGGCAACGTGCCCAACCTGCTCAACACCATGATGGAGCTGCGCAAGTGCTGCAACCACCCCTACCTCATCAACGGTGAGCACCTGGGCACACCTGGGCACACCTGGGCACACCTGGGCACACCTGGGCACACCTGGGTGCTGGTACGGACACACACAGATACACCTGGGCACACCTGGGCACACCTGGGCACACCTGGGCACACCTGGGTGCCGGTACTGACATATACAGGTACACCTGGGCACACCTGGGTACACTTGGGTACCGATACTGACACACACAGATACACCTGGGCACACCTGGGCACACCTGGGTACCGGTACTGACACACACAGATACACCTGGGCACACCTGGGCACACCTGGGTACACCTGGGTACCGATACTGACACACACAGGCACACCTGGGCACACCTGGGCGCAGGCGGCGCCATCCTGGAGCGCAACTTCGCCTACCTGGCGCGCGGGGCGGGGCACGGCAACGTGCCCAACCTGCTCAACACCATGATGGAGCTGCGCAAGTGCTGCAACCACCCCTACCTCATCAACGGTGAGCGCCTGGGCGCACCTGGGCACACCTGGGCACACCTGGGCACACCTGGGTGCTGGTATGGACACACACAGATACACCTGGGCACACCTGGGCGCACCTGGGGTACACGCAGATACACCTGAGCACACCTGGGCACACCTAGGTACCGGTACTGACACACACAGATACACCTGGGCACACCTGGGCACACCTGGGTGCCGGTACTGACACATACAGGCACACCTGGGCGCACCTGGGCACACCTGGGTGCCGGTACTGACACATACAGGCACACCTGGGCACACCTGGGCACACCTGGGTGCCGGTACGGGCACACACAGATACACCTGTGCACACCTGGGCACACCTGGGTATGCCTGGGCATGCCTAAGTACGGGTACTGACATATACAGGCACACCTGGGCACACCTGGGCACACCTGGGTACCAGTACTGACACATACAGGTACACCTGGGCACACCTGGGGTACACACAGATACACCTGGGCACACCTGGTGGTCAGTGATGGTCAGTGATGGTCAGTGCTGGTGGTCAGTGGTCTCACCTGTCCCTCACCTGTCCCTCACCTGTCCCAGGTGCGCAGGAGCAGATCGTGGCCGAGCTGCGCGCCTCATGGGGGGTCATGGGGTGATCTCAGGGGAGGTTTGATGGATCCACAGGTGGTCAGTGATGGTGGTCAATGGTCTCACCTGTGTCCCACCTGTGTCCCTCACCTGTGTCCCACCTGCGGCAGGTGCAGAGGAGCAGATCGTGGCCGAGCTGCGCGC
Source organism: Motacilla alba alba (assembly GCF_015832195.1). Lineage (NCBI taxonomy): Eukaryota > Metazoa > Chordata > Aves > Passeriformes > Motacillidae > Motacilla > Motacilla alba. Next base: position 24,753 of record NW_024037374.1, read on the forward strand.
CTCATGGGGGTCACGGGTTGGTTTCAGTGATGGTCACTGCTGGTCAGTGGTGGTCAGTGATGGTCAGTGATGGTCAGTGATGGTCTCACCTGTGTCCCACCTGTGTCTCAGCTGTGTCCCACCTGTCCCAGGTGCGGAGGAGCAGATCGTGGCCGAGCTGCGCGCCTCATGGGGGTCATGGGGTGATCTTGGGGATGGTTTGATTGATCCATGGGTGGTCACTGCTGGTCAGTAGTGGTCAGTGATGGTCAGTGATGGTCTCACCTGTGTCTCACCTGTCCCTCACCTGTGGCAGGTGCGCAGGAGCAGATCGTGGCCGAGCTGCGCGCCTCAAGGGGGGTCATGGGTTGGTTTCAGTGATGGTCAGTGCTGGTCAGTGCTGGTCAGTGCTGGTCAGTAGTGGTCAGTGATGGTCAGTGATGATGGTCAATGGTCTCACCTGTGTCCCTCACCTGTCCCAGGTGCGGAGGAGCAGATCGTGGCCGAGCTGCGCGCCTCATGGGGGTCATGGGTTGGTTTCAGTGATGGTCTGATGGATCCACAGGTGGTCAGTGATGGTGGTCAGTGGTCTCACCTGTCCCTCACCTGCGGCAGGTGCGGAGGAGCAGATCGTGGCCGAGCTGCGCGCCTCAAGGGGGCTTATAGAGTGATCTCAGGGGGGTTTGATGGATCCACAGGTGGTCACTGCTGGTCAGTGATGGTCAGTGATGGTCTCACCTGTGTCCCACCTGTCCCTCACCTGTGTCCCACCTGTCCCAGGTGTGGAGGAGCAGATCGTGGCCGAGCTGCGCGCCTCATGGGGGTCATGGGTTGGTTTCAGTGGTGGTCAGCAATGGTCAGTGATGGTCAGTGATGGTCAGTGATGGTCACTGCTGGTCGCTGCTGGTCAGTGATGGTCAGTGATGGTCTCACCTGTGTCTCACCTGTCCCTCACCTGTCCCAGGTGCGGAGGAGCAGATCGTGGCCGAGCTGCGCGCCTCATGGGGGGTCATGGGTTGGTTTCAGTGCTGGTCAGTGCTGGTCAGTGCTGGTCAGTGGTGGTCAGTGATGGTCACTGCTGGTCGCTGCTGGTCAGTGATGGTCAGTGATGGTCTCACCTGTGTCTCACCTGTGTCCCACCTGTGCCAGGTGCGGAGGAGCAGATCGTGGCGGAGCTGCGTGCTTCATGGGGGTCATGGGTTGGTTTCAGTGCTGGTCAGTGATGGTCAGTGATGATGGTCAATGGTCTCACCTGTGTCCCACCTGTGTCTCACCTGTCTCTCACCTGTCCCTCACCTGTGGCAGGTGCGCAGGAGCAGATCGTGGCGGAGCTGCGTGCCTCATGGGGGTCATGGGTTGGTTTCAGTGCTGGTCAGTGCTGGTCAGTGCTGGTCAGTGGTGGTCAGTGATGGTCTCACCTGTGTCTCACCTGTCCCTCACCTGTCCCAGGTGCGGAGGAGCAGATCGTGGCCGAGCTGCGCGCCTCATGGGGATCATGGGTTGATCTTGGGGATGGTTTGATGGATCCACAGGTGGTCAGTGATGGTCAATGGTCCCACCTGTGTCTCACCTGTCCCTCACCTGTCCCTCACCTGTCCCAGGTGCGGAGGAGCAGATCGTGGCGGAGCTGCGCGCCTCGCTGCCCGCGCCGGCGCCGCCGGACCTGGCGCTGCAGGCGCTGGTGCGCTCGGCCGGCAAGCTGGTGCTGCTGGACAAGCTGCTGCCGCGGCTGCGCGCCGGCGGCCACAAGGTGCTGGTCTTCTCGCAGATGGTGCGCTGCCTGGACATCCTGGAGGACTACCTCATCCAGAAACGGTGAGTGCGTTTGGGGGGAAAACGGGGGATTTTGGGAAAAATGGAAAAAAAATGAAATAATGGGGAAAAAATGGGAAAAAATGGGGTTTTGGGGGAAAAAACTGCAAAAAATGGGGAAAATGAGGAAAAGGACAGCGCGTGGAGGTCCACCTGGACATCCTGGAGGATTGCCTCATCCAGAAACGGTCAGCGGGGTTTGGGGGGAAAACGGGGGGTTTTGGGAAAAATGAAAAAAAAATGAAATAATGGGGAAAAACAGGAAAAAATTGGGGTTTTGGGAAAGGGAAGGGGGAAAAATGGGAGGTGGAGGTGCACCTGGATATCCTGGAGGAGTGCCTCGTCCAGAAACGGTCAGCGGGGTTTGGGGGGAAAACGGGCGGGTTTGGGAAAAAACGGGAAAAATGGGAAAAAACCAAAAAAAAATGGGAAAAAAACAAAAAAAAAGGGAAAAAATGGGGTAAAAATGGAGAAAAATGGAGAAAAATGGGAGGTGGAGGTCCACCTGGACATCCTGGAGGAGTGCCTCATCCAGAAACGGTCAGCGGGGTTTGGGGGGAAAACGGGCGGGTTTGGGAAAAATGAAAAAAAATATAAAATAATGGGGAAAAAAATGGGCAAAAAATGGTAAAAAATGGAGAAAAACGGGAAAAGAACGGGAGCTGGAGGTCCACCTGGACATCCTGGAGGACTACCTCATCCAGAAACGGTCAGCGGGGTTTGGGGGGAAAACGGGGGATTTTGGGAAAAATGGAAAAAAAATGAAATTATGGGGAAAAACGGGGAAAAAATGGGGAAAAAATGGAGAAAAAATTGCAAAAAAATGGGGATAAATGGGTGAAAAATGGGAGGTGGAGGTCCACCTGGACATCCTGGAGGAGTGCCTCGTCCAGAAATGGTCAGCGGGGTTTGGGGGGGAAAACGGGCGGGTTTGGGAAAAAATGGGGAAAATGAGAAAAAAGGCGAAAAATTGAGAGAAAAATGGGGTAAAAATGGAGAAAAATGGGAGGTGGAGGTCCACCTGGTCATTCTGAAAGTCCACCTGGACATCCTGGAGGAGTGCCTCATCCAGAAACGGTCAGCGGGGTTGGGGGGAAAAGGGGGGATTTTGGGAAAAACGGAAAAAAATTGGGAAAAAAAACAAAAAAAATGGGAAAAAAAACAAAAAAAAAGGGAAAAAATGGAGAAAAACGGGATAAAACGGGAGAAGAACGGGGCGTGGAGGTCCACCTGGACATCCTGGAGGAGTGCCTCATCCAGAAACGGTGAGTGGGGTTGGGGGAAAACGGGCGGGTTTGGGAAAAACGGAAAAAATGGGGAGAAAAACAAAAAAAATGGGAAAAAAACAAAAAAAAAAGGGAAAAAATGGGGATAAATGGGGAAAAAATGGGAGCTGGAGGTGCACCTGGACATCCTGGAGGACTGCCTCATCCAGAAACGGTCAGCGGGGTTGGGGGGAAAACGGGCGGGTTTGGGAAAAATGAAAAAAAATGAAATAATGGGGAAAAACGGGGAAAAAAGGGTAAAAAATGGAGAAAAAATTGCAAAAAAATGGGAAAAAGTGGAGAAAAATGGGGGGTGGAGGTCCACCTGGTCATTCTGAAAGTCCACCTGGACATCCTGGAGGAGTGCCTCGTCCAGAAACGGTCAGCGGGGTTTGGGGGGAAAACGGGCGGGTTTGGGAAAAACGGAAAAAATATGAAATAATGGGGAAAAATGGGAAAAAAAATGGGGAAAATGGGGATAAATGGAGAAAAATGGGGAAAAAGTGGAGAAAAATGGGAGGTGGAGGTCCACCTGGACACCTTGGAGCTCCACCTGGCCATCCCGGAGGTCTATCTAAACATCTTGGAGGACTTCCTCATCCAGAAATAGTCAGAGTTTGGGGTGAAAAACGGGGATTTTGAGCAAAAACATGGAAAAATTTAGGTTTAAAGAGAAAAAAAGGAGATTTTGGTCCCCAGCCGGGGTCACCCTCGGCTTTTGGGACCCCCGGAGCCCCGCGGCGGCCTCGGCGACCGCGGTGACGCCGTCGTCCCCCCGGCAGGTACCCGTACGAGCGCATCGACGGGCGCGTGCGCGGCAACCTGCGGCAGGCGGCCATCGACCGCTTCAGCCGGCCCGACTCGGACCGCTTCGTCTTCCTGCTGTGCACGCGCGCCGGCGGGCTGGGCATCAACCTGACGGCCGCCGACACCTGCATCATCTTCGACTCCGACTGGAACCCCCAGAACGACCTCCAGGTGCGCCGCCCCGGGGGGCTCGGGGCGCTGGCGTGGGGTCTCACGGGGGTTTGGGGTGGTGGGACAGGATCTATCAAGGGTTTGGGGTGGTGGGATGGGGTTTTGGGGTGGTGGGGTGGGGTCTCAGAGGGGTTTGGGGTCGTTGGGTGGGGTCTCAGAGGGGTTTGGGGTCGTTGGGTGGGGTCTCCCAGGGGTTTGGGGTGGTGGGACAATATCTATCAAGGGTTTGGGGTGGTGGGGTGGGGTCTCAGGGGGGTTTGGGGTGGTGGGATGGGGGTTTGGGGTGGTGGGTTGGGGTCTCCTGGGGGTTTGGGGTCATTGAGTGGGGTTTTGGGGTGGTGGGGTGGGGTCTCACGGGGGTTTGGGGTGGTGGGATGGGGTCTCCTGGGGGTTTGGGGTGGTGGGGTGGGGTTTTGGGGTGGTGGGTTGGGGTCTCAGGGGGGTTTTCGGGTGGTGGGGTGAGGTCTCCTGGGGGTTTGGGGTGGTTGGGTTGGGTTTTGGGGTGGTGGGTTGGGGTTTCAGTAGGGTTTGGGGTGGTGGGGTGGGGTCTGGCGGGGGTTTGGGGTCATTGGGTGGGGGTTTGGGGTGGTGGGGTGGGGGCTGGCAGGGGTTTGGGGTGGTGGGGTGGGGTCTCAGTAGGGTTTGGGGTGGTGGGACAGTATCTATCAAGGGTTTGGGGTGCTGGGGTGGGGTCTCAGGGGGGTTCGGGGTGGTTGGGTTGGGGTTTGGGGTGGTGGGATGGGGGTTTGGGGTGGTGGGGTGGGGTCTCACAGGGGTTTGGGGTGGTGGGATGGGGTCTCAGGGGGTTTTGGGGTGGTGGGGTGGGGTCTGCTGGAGGTTTGGGGTGGTGGGATGGGCTCTACCAAGGGTTTGGGGTCTCAAGTTGGGGTTTGGGGTCTTAAGGTGGGGTTTGAGGTCTCAGGGTGGGGTTTTGGGGTCTCAGGGTGGGATTTGGGGTGGTGGGATGGGGTTTCAAGGTGGGGTTTGGGGTCTTGGGGTGGGATTTTGGGGTCTCAGGTTGGGACTTTGGGGTGGTGGAGTTGGGATTTGGGGCGGTGGGGTAGGGTCTCAGGGGGGTTTGGGGTGGTGGGGTGGGGTCTCAGTGGGTTTTGGGGTGGTGGGGTGGGGTCTCAGGGGATTTTGGTGTCTTTGGGTGGGGGTTTGGGGTGGTGGGATGGGGTTTCAAGGTGGATTTTGGGGTCTCAGGGTGGCTTTGGGGTGGTGGGATGGGGTCTGCTGGGGGTTTGGGGTCTCAAGGTGGGGTTTTGGGGTCTCAGGGCCGGATTTTGGGGTCGTTGGGTGGGGTTTGGGGTCTCAGGGTGGGATTTGGGGTGGTGGGATGGGGTCTCAAGGTGGATTTTGGGGTCTCGGGGTGGCTTTGGGGTCATTGGGTGGGATTTTTGGATCTCTGGGTGGGATTTTGGAGTGTCGGGGTGGAATTTGGGGTCTCAGGGTGGTTTTGGGGTCTCAGGGTGGGATTTTGGGGTCTCAGGGTGGGATTTGGAGTGGTGGGATGGGGTTTCAAGGTGGAGTTTGGGGTCTCAAGTTGGGGTTTGGGGTCTCGTGGTGGGATTTTGGGGTCTCAGGGTGGGATTTTGGGGTGGTGGGATGGGGTCTACCAGGGTTTGTGATCTCGGGGTGGCTTTGGGGTCCCGGCGCCGTGTCCCGGCGCCCCCCGGCGCTGACCCCCTGCCGGGCGCGTCCCCGCAGGCGCAGGCGCGGTGCCACCGCATCGGGCAGAGCAAGGCGGTGAAGGTCTACCGGCTGATCACGCGCAACTCCTACGAGCGCGAGATGTTCGACAAGGCCAGCCTGAAGCTGGGCCTGGACAAGGCCGTGCTGCAGTCCATGAGCGGCCGCGAGGGCAGCATCGCCGGGGTCAGCGCCGGGGACCGCGGTGGGCTGGGGTGGCCTGGGGGGCCGGGGCGGGGTGATCCCAAGTTGGGGTGATCCGAAGTTGGGGTTCTTCAACGTTGAGTTCTTCAAAGTTGAGGTTCTTCAAGTTGGGGTTCTCCAAAGTTGAGGTTCTTCAACGTTGAGTTCTCCAAAGTTGAGGTTCTTCAACGTTGGGGTTCTTCAAGTTGCGGTTCTGCAGGTTGAGGTTCTTCACATTGAGGTTCTCCAAAGTTGAGGTTGTCCAAGTTGAGGTTCTTCAAAGTTGAGGTTCTTCAAGTTGAGGTTCTCCAAAGTTGAGGTTCTTCAAGTTGGGGATCCTTCAAAGTTGAGGTTCTTCAAGTTGGGGTTCTTGTAGTTGAGGTTCTCCAAAGTTGAGGTGCTCCAAAGTTTGGATTCTTCAAAGTTGAGGTTCTCCAAAGTTGAGGTTCTTCAAGGTGGGGATCCTCCAAGTTGGGGTTCTTCAAGTTGGGGTTCTTCACGTTGAGGTTTACCAAACTTGAGGTTCTCCAAGTTGAATTTTCCCAAGTTGAGGTTCTTCAAGTTGGGGTTCTTCAAAGTTGAGGTTCTTCAAGTTTGGGTTCTTCAACATTGAGGTTCTTCAAAGTTGAGGTTCTCCAAGTTGTGGTTGTTCAAAGTTGAGGTTCTTCAAGTTGGGGATCCTTCAAAGTTGAGGTTCTTCAAAGTTGAGGTTCTTGTGGTTGAGGTTCTCCAAAGTTGAGGTTTTCCAAAGTTGAGGTGCTCCAAAGTTTGGATTCTTCAAAGTTGAGGTGCTCCAAGTTGAGGTTCTCCAAAGTTGAGGTTCTCCAAGTTGTGGTTGTTCAAAGTTGAGGTTCTTCAAGTTAGGGATCCTTCAAAGTTGGGGTTCTCCAAAGTTGAGGTTGTAGAAAGTTGAGGTTCTTCAAGTTGAGGTTCTCCCAAGTTGGAGTTTTCTAAAGTTGGGGTTCTCCCAAGTTGGGGTTCTTCACGTTGAGGTTTTCCAAAGTTGAGGTTCTCTAAGTTGAGGTTTACCAAAGTTGGGGTGCTCCAAAGTTGGGGTGCTCTGAAGTTGGGGTTCTTCAAGTTGAGGTTCTTCAAGTTGGGGATCCTTCAAAGTTGGGGTTCTCCAAAGTTGAGTTTTTTCGAAGTTGAGGTTCTGCAAGTTGAGGTTCTCCAAAGTTGGGGTTCTTCAACGTTGAGTTTTTCCAAGTTGGGGTTCTTCAAAGTTGGGGTTGTTAAAGTTGGGGTTCTCCAAAGTTGGGGTTCTTCAACGTTGAGTTTTTCCAAGTTGGGGTTCTTCAAAGTTCAGGTTCTTCAAGTTGGGGTTCTCCAAAGTTGAGGTTCTTCAAGTTAAGATTCTCCAAAGTTGAGGTTCTTCAAGGTGGGGATCCTCCAAGTTGGGGTTCTTCAAGTTGGGGTTCTTCACGTTGAGGTTTACCAAACTTAAGGTTCTCCAAGTTGAATTTTCCCAAGTTGAGGTTCTTCAAGTTGAAGTTCTTCATGTTGAGGTTGTAGAAAGTTGAGGTTCTTCAAGTTGGGGTTCTCCAAAGTTGGGGTTCTTCATGTTGGGGTTCTCCAAAGTTGGGGTTCTTCAAGTTGGTGTTCTTCAAAGTTGAGGTTCTTCAAGTTTGGGTTCTTCAACATTGAGGTTCTTCAAAGTTGAGGTTCTCCAAGTTGTGGTTGTTCAAAGTTGAGGTTCTTCAAGTTGGAGATCCTTCAAAGTTGAGGTTCTCCAAAGTTGAGGTGCTCCAAAGTTGAGGTGCTCCAAAGTTTGGATTCTTCAAAGTTGGGGTTCTTCAAGGTTGAGGTGCTCCAAGTTGAGGTTCTCCAAAGTTGGGGTTCTCCAAAGTTGAGGTTCTCCGAAGTTGAGGTTCTTAGAAGTTGAGTTTTTTCGAAGTTGAGGTGCTCCAAAGTTGGGGTTCTTCAACGTTGAGTTTTTCCAAGTTGGGGTTCTCCGAAGTTGAGGTTCTTCAAGGTGGGGATCCTCCAAGTTGGGGTTCTTCAACGTTGAAGTGCTCCAAGTTGAGGTTCTTCTAAGTTGAGGTTTACCAAAGTTGGGGTTCTCCAAAGTTGGGGTCCTCCAAAGTTGAGTTTGTCCAGTTGAGGTTCTCCAGTTGAGGTTCTCCCAGTTGGGATTCTCCCAGTTGGGGTTCTCCAAAGTTGACGTTCTCCAAAGTTGAGTTTCTTCCAGTTGAGGGTCTCCAGTTGAGGTTCTCCAGTTGAGGTTCTCCAAAATTTATGTTCTCTAAAGTTGAGGTTCTCCAAAGTTGGGGTTCTTCGGAGTTGAGGTTCTTCCAGTTGAGGGTCTCCAGTTGGGGTCTGGAGGGATTTTGGGGTCTCCTCACCGCGGTGATCCATCGGTGCCACGCCCGCAGATCCAGCAGTTCTCCCAGTTGAGGTTCTCCAGTTGAGGTTCTCCAAAGTTGACGTTCTCTAAAGTTGACGTTCTCCCAGTTGAGGTTCTCCAAAGTTGACGTTCTCTAAAGTTTACGTTCTCCAAAGTTGAGCTACTCCAGTTGAGGTTCTGCCAGTTGAGGTTGTCCAAGTTGAACTTTTCCAGTTGAGTTTCTCCAGTTGGGGTTCTTCAGATTGAGGTCCTCCAAAGTTGAGGTTCTTCCAGTTGAGTTTCTCCCACTTGAGGTTCTCCAGTTGAGGTTCTCCAGGTTCTCCAAGTTGAGGTTGTTGAAAGTTGAGCTTTCCCAGTTGAGTTTCTCCAGTTGGGGTTCTTCAGATCAGTTGAGGTTCTCCAGTTGGGATTCTCCCAGTTGAGGTTCTCCAAAGTTGACGTTGTCTAAAATTGACGTTCTCCAAAGTTGGGTTTCTCCAGTTGAGGGTCTTCAGTTGGGTCATGAGGGGTTTTGGGGTCCCCTCACCGCGGTGATCCGTCGGTGCCGCGCCCGCAGATCCAGCAGTTCTCCACTTGAGATTGTCCAAGTTGACGTTCTCTAAAATTGACGTTCTCCAAAGTTGGGTTTCTCCAAGTTGAGGTTCTCCAGTTGGGGTTCTTCCAGTTGAGGGTCTCCAGTTGGGGTCTGGAAGGGTTTTGGGGTCCATGAGGGGTTTCGGGGTCCCCCGCGTCGCGGTGACCCGCCGGTGCCGCGCCCGCAGATCCAGCAGTTCTTCAGTTGAGATTGTCCAAGTTGACGTTCTTCAAACTTGACATTGTCCAAAGTTGAGCTTCTCCAGTTGAGCTTCTCCAAGTTGAGATTGTCCAAGTTGACGTTCTCCAAAGTTGAGCGTCTTCAGTTGAGTTTTTTCAAGTTGAGGGTCTCCAGTTGGGGTCTGGAAGGATTTTGGGGTCCATGAGGGGTCTCGGGGTGTCCCCCGCGTCGCGGTGACCCGCCGGTGCCGTGCCCGCAGATCCAGCAGTTCTCCAGTTGAGGTTCTCCAGTTGGGTTTCTCCAGTTGAGGGTCTCCAGTTGGGGTCTGGAGGGATTTCGGGGTCCCCTCACCGCGGTGATCCATCGGTGCCGCGCCCCGCAGATCCAGCAGTTCTCCAGTTGAGGTTCTCCAAAGTTGACGTTCTCTAAAATTGACGTTCTCCAAAGTTGGGTTTCTCCAGTTGAGGGTCTCCAGTTGGGGTCTGGAAGGGTTTTGGGGTCCATGAGGGGTCTCGGGGTGTCCCCCGTGTCGCGGTGACCCGCCGGTGCCGCGCCCGCAGATCCAGCAGTTCTCCAGTTGAGGTTCTCCCAGTTGAGATTGTCCGAGTTGACGTTCTCCAAAGTTGGGTTTCTCCAGTTGAGGGTCTCCAGTTGGGGTCTGGAAGGGTTTTGGGGTCCATGAAGGGTTTCGGGGTGTCCCCCCCGTTGCGGTGATCCGTCGGTGCCGCGCCCGCAGATCCAGCAGTTCTCCAGTTGAGGTTCTCCAGTTGAGGTTCTCCAAAGTTGACGTTCTCTAAAGTTTACGTTCTCCCAGTTGAGGTTCTCCAAAGTTGACGTTGTCTAAAATTGACGTTCTCCAAAGTTGGGTTTCTCCAAGTTGAGGGTCTCCAGTTGGGTCATGAGGGGTTTTGGGGTCCCCTCACCGCGGTGATCCGTCGGTGCCGCGCCCGCAGATCCAGCAGTTCTCCAGTTGAGGTTCTCCAGTTGAGGTTCTCCAAAGTTGACGTTCTCCAAAGTTGGGTTTCTCCAAGTTGAGGTTCTCCAGTTGGGTTTCTCCAGTTGGGGTTCTGCAGTTGGGGTCTGGAAGGGTTTTGGGGTCCACGAAGGGTCTCGGGGTGTCCCCCGCGTCGCGGTGATCCGCCGGTGCCGCGCCCGCAGATCCAGCAGTTCTCCAGTTGAGATTGTCCAAGTTGACGTTCTCCAAAGTTGGGTTTCTCCAGTTGAGGGTCTCCAGTTGGGGTCTGGAGGGATTTTGGGGTCCATGAGGGGTCTCGGGGCGTCCCCCGCGTCGCGGTGACCCGCCGGTGCCGCGCCCGCAGATCCAGCAGTTCTCCAAGAAGGAGATCGAGGACCTGCTGCGCAAGGGCGCCTACGCCGCCATCATGGACGAGGACGACGAGGGCGCCAAGTTCTGCGAGGAGGACATCGAGCAGATCCTGCTGCGCCGCACCACCACCATCACCATCGAGAGCGAGGGCAAGGGCTCCACCTTCGCCAAGGTGCGCCCCAGGGCCGGGCGGGGCCGGGCGGGGGCCGGGTGGGGTCACACGAGGTGCTGGGCGGGGCTGGGTGAGGTCCAGGTGTGTCCAGGTGGGGTTTAACGAGGTCCAGGTAGGGTTGGGTGGGGTCCAGGTGGGGCTGGGCGGGGTCCCACCACGTCCAGGTGTCTCCAGATGGGGGTGGGTGGGGCTGGGCGGGGTCCAGGTGTGTCCAGGTGGGGTTCCACAAGGTTCGGGTGGGGTCAGATGGGGTCCAGGTGGGGCTGGGCGGGGTCCAGGTGGGGCTGGGCGGGGTCCCATGAGGTCCAGGTGTCTCCAGGTGGGGTCCCATGAGGTCCAGGTGTGTCCAGGTGGGGTCCCATGGGGTCCAGGTGGGGTCCTATGAGGTCCAGGTGTCTCCAGGTGGGGTCTCATGAGGTCCAGGTGGGCCTGGGCGGGGTGCAGGTGGGGCTGGGTGGGGTCCCACAAGGTCTAGGTGGGGCTGGGCGGGGTCCAGGTGGGGTCACACGGGGTCCAGGTGGGGCTGGGTGGGGTCCCATGAGGTCCAGGTGTCGTTGGGTGGGGCTGGGCAGGGTCCAGGTGGGGCTGGGCGGGGTCCAGGTGTCTCCAGGTGGGGGTGGGTGGGGCTGGGTGGGGTTCCACGGGGTCCAGGTGTGTCCAGGTGGGGCCAGGCGGGGTCCAGGTGGGGCTGGGGGGAGTTCCACAAGGTCCAGGTGTGTCCAGGTGGGGTCCCATGAGGTCCACGTGGGGCTGGGCGGTGCTGGGCGGGGTCCAGGTGGGGCTGGGCGGGGTCCCATAAGGTCCAGGTGTCTCCAGGTGGGGCCAGGCGGGGCCGGGCGGGGTCCAGGTGGGGGTGGGTGGGGCTGGGTGGGGTTCCATGTGGTCCAGGTGTGTCCAGGTGGGGTCCCATGAGGTCCAGGTGGGGCTGAGCAGGGTCCAGGTGTGTCCAGGTGGGGCTGGGCAGGGTCCAGGTGTGTCCAGGTGGGGTCCCACGGGGTCCAGGTGGGGTCCCACAAGGTCCAGGTGAGGCTGGGTGGGGTCAAGGTGGGGCTGGGTGAGGGCTCACAAGGTCCAGGTGTGTCCAGGTGGGGTCTCATGAGGTCCAGGTGGGGCTGGGTGGGGTCCCACGAGGTACAGGTGGGGCTGGGTGGGGTCCTACCAGGTCCAGGTGTGTCCAGGTGGGGTCCCACAAGGTCCAGGTGTGTCCAGGTGGGGCTGGGTGGAGCTGGGCAGGGTCCAGGTGGGGCTGGGGGGGTTCCAGGTGTGTCCAGGTGGGGCTGGGTGGCCACCAGGGAG
>NW_024037374.1:37554-58676 GCF_015832195.1 Motacilla alba alba
CACTGGGGGGTCACAGGGGGTTATTGGGGTTCATGGGGGCGGGGCCTGACCGTGCTGGGGGCGGGGCCCTGCACGAGGAGCTGCCCCGCGCCCACGGCACCGAGAGGGTCAGGGGTCACCGGGGGGTCACGGGGTCACGGAGGGGTCACGGTGTCACCAGGGGGTCACAGGGTCAGGGGGAATTATGGGGGGTCACCGGGTCACAGGGTCATTGGGGGTCATTGGGGGGGGCTGGGGGGTGTCCATGTCCCCATGTCCCTGACCCCATCCCCTTCCCTGTCCCCATGTCCCTAACCATGTCCCCCGCGTGTCCCCGTGTCCCCAGGCGCTGCGGGTGGCCCTGTCCCCATGTCCCTGTCCCTGTCCCCATGTCCCTGACGTGTCCCCGTGTCCCCAGGCGCTGCGGGTGGCCCTGTCCCCATGTCCCTGACCATGTCCCCGCGTGTCCCCGTGTCCCCAGGCGCTGCGGGTGGCCCTGTCCCCATGTCCCTGACCGTGTCCCTGTCCCTGTCCCCATGTCCCTGACCGTGTCCCCTGACGTGTCCCCGTGTCCCCAGGCGCTGCGGGTGGCCCTGTCCCCATGTCCCTGTCCCTGTCCCCATGTCCCTGACGTGTCCCCTGACGTGTCCCCGTGTCCCCAGGCGCTGCGGGTGGCCCTGTCCCCATGTCCCTGACCGTGTCCCTGTCCCTGTCCCCATGTCCCTGACGTGTCCCCTGACGTGTCCCCGTGTCCCCAGGCGCTGCGGGTGGCCCTGTCCCCATGTCCCTGTCCCTGTCCCCATGTCCCTGACGTGTCCCCTGACGTGTCCCCGTGTCCCCAGGCGCTGCGGGTGGCCCTGTCCCCATGTCCCTGACCGTGTCCCTGTCCCTGTCCCCATGTCCCTGACGTGTCCCCTGACGTGTCCCCGTGTCCCCAGGCGCTGCGGGTGGCCCTGTCCCCATGTCCCTGACCGTGTCCCTGTCCCTGTCCCCATGTCCCTGACCGTGTCCCCCGTGTGTCCCCGTGTCCCCAGGCGCTGCGGGTGGCCCTGTCGCGCGCGGGCTGTCGCGGCTTCGTGCAGGTGCTGGTGACGCGCGCGGCGGGGGCGGGGCTGGCGGCGCTCGTGCAGGGGGTGGGGCTGGGCGCGCTCCGCCCCAACGCCGTGCTGCTGGGCTGGCCCCGCCGCTGGCGGCAGCAGCCCGACCCCGCCGCGGCCGCCGGCGACTTCGTGGGTACGGGGGACACCGGGGACACCGGGGGGGTTGGGGACACTGGGGGGGTGGGGGACATTGGGGACATTGGGGGGGTTGGGGACATTGGGGCAATGGGGACATTGGGGACAATGGGGACTTCGTGGGTACGGGGGACACTGGGGACACCGGGGGGGTTGGGGACACTGGGGGGGTGGGGGACATTGGGGGGGTTGGGGACATTGGGGCAATGGGGACATTGGGGACAATGGGGACTTCGTGGGTACGGGGGACACCGGCGATACCGGGGGGGTTGGGGACATTTGGGACAATGGGGGCAATGGGGGACATTGGGGCAATGGGGACATTGGGGATAATGGGGGTAATGGGAGGGTTGGGGACATTGGGGACAATGGGGGCAATGGGGACTTCGTGGGTACGGGGGAACTGGGGACACTGCGGGGTTGGGGACATTGGGGACAGTGGGGGTAATGGGAGGGTTGGGGACATTGGGGGGTTGGGGACATTGGGGACAATGGGGGCAATGGGGACAATGGTGGGGTTGGGGACATTGGGGACAATGGGGACAATGGGGACTTCGTGGGTACGGGGGACATTGGGGACAATGGAGACAATGGGGGGGTTGGGGGCAATGGGGGCTTGGGGACATTGGGGACAATGGGGGGGTGGGGATGTTGGGGACAATGGAGGCAATGGTGGGGTTGGGGATATTGGGGCAATGGGGGCAATGGGACAATGGGGACATTGGGGACATTGGGGGCAATGGGGACTTCATGGGTACGGGGGACATTGGGGACACCGGGGACACTGGGGGAGTTGGGGACATTTGGGACCATGGGGGCAATGGAGGCAATGGGGACATTGGGGGCAATGGGGGCAATGGGGGGGTTGGGGACATTGGGGGCAATGGGGACTTTGTGGGTACGGGGGACACCGGGGACACCGGGGGGGTTGGGGACATTTGGGATAATGGGGGCAATGGGGGCAATGGGGGGGTTGGGGACATTGGGGATAATGGGGGTAATGGGAGGGTTGGGGACATTGGGGACAGTGGGGGCAATGGGGACTTCGTGGGTACGGGGGAACTGGGGACACTGCGGGGTTGGGGACATTGGGGACAGTGGGGGTAATGGGAGGGTTGGGGACATTGGGGGGTTGGGGACATTGGGGACAATGGGGGCAATGGGGGCAATGGGGACAATGGTGGGGTTGGGGACATTTGGGGCAATGGAGGCAATGGGGGCAATGGGGACATTGGGGGCAATGGGGACTTCGTGGGTACGGGGGACATTGGGGACACCGGGGACACTGGGGGAGTTGGGGACATTTTGGACCATGGGGGCAATGGAGGCAATGGGGACATTGGGGCAATGGGGGCAATGGGGGGGTTGGAGACATTGGGGACATTGGGAACATTGGGGACATTGCGGACAATGGGGGACATTGGGGCAATGGGGACATTGGGGGCAATGGGGACTTCGTGGGTACGGGGGACACCGGCGACACTGGGGACAGCGGGGGGGGTTGGGGACAATGGGGGCAATGGGGACTTCGTGGGTACAGGGGACATTGGGGACATTGGGGACAATGGGGGCTATGGGGGCATTGGGGGGGTTGGGGACACTGGGGGCATTTGGGACCATGGGGACATTGGGGACAATGAGGACAATGGAGGCAATGGGGACACTTTGGGGACAGTGGGGACAATGGGGACACTGGGGGGGTTGGGGACATTTGGGACAATGGGGGACATTGGGGCAATGGGGGCAATGGAGGCAATGGGGACATTGGGGACAATGGGGACATTGGGGACTTCGTGGGTACGGGGGACACTGGGGACACTGGGGACAGCGGGGGGGTTGGGGACATTGGGGACTTCGTGGGTACGGGGGGACACCAGCGACACCGGGGACACTGGGGGAGTTGGGGACATTTGGGACAATGGGGACGATGGGGGACATTGGGGACATTGGGGACATTGGGGCAATGGGAGGGTTGGGGGACATTTGGGGGGTTGGGGACATTGGGGCGGTTGGGGACAATGGAGGCAATGGGGACGTTGGAGACGTTGGGGACAATGGGGACAATGGGGGCAATGGGGGGGTTGGGGACAATGGGGGGGTTGAGGATGTTGGGAGCAATGGGGACTTCGTGGGTACGGGGGACATTGGTGACATTGGGGACAGCGGGAGGACTGGGGACACTGGGGGGGTTTGGGGACATTGGGGGGCTTGGGGACAATGGCGACACTGGGGATTGGGGACATTGGGGAGGTTGGGGACATTGGGGGTTGGGGACATTGGGGACATTGGGGGGCCGTGGGGGATGGCAGATGGAGGCGCTCCGGGGTCACCGGGCGTCACCAGAGCGATGCGGGGGGGTGGGACCCGCGGTGACACCGGTGGGGGGGTTGTCCCCGCTGATGATGTCCCCGGCGATGTCCCCGCTGTCCCCAGAGCTGCTGCGCCTGGCGGGAGCCGCGGGCCGGGCCCTGCTGGTGTCCAAGGGCGGCGCCGAGCCCGGCGCGGAGCCGGGGGCGTCCCCGGGGGTGTCGCCGTGCCCGGGGGTGTCCCCGGGGGTGTCGCCGTCGCCGGGGGTGTCCCCGCGGGGGTCGCTGGATGTCTGGTGGGTGGTGGGCACCGGGCGGCTCCTGACGCTGCTGCCGCTGCTGCTGCGACAGCACCCGGTAGGCGGCGCCCAGGGGCGGGGCTGGGGGCGGGGCTTGAGTGGTGGGCGGGGCTTGAGTGATGGGGCGGGGCTTGCACTCTGGGGGCGGGGCTTGAGTGGTGGGGCGGGGCTTGAGTACTGGGGAGGGGCTTGCACTCTGGGGCGGGGCTTGCACTCTGGGGCGGGGTTTGAGTGGTGGGGCGGGGCTTAAGTGGTGGGGCGGGGCTTGAGTGGTGGGGCGGGGCTTGCACTCTGGGGCGGGGCTTGAGTGGTGAGGCGGGGCTTGCACTCTGGGGCGGGGCTTGAGTGGTGGGGCGGAGTTTGAGTGGCAGGGCGGAGCTTGCACTCTGGGGTGGGGCTTGAGTGGTGGGGCGGGGCTTGAGTGATGGGGCGGGGCTTGCACTCTGGGGCGGGGCTTGAGTGGTGGGGCGGGGCTTGCACTCTGGGGCGGGGCTTGAGTGGTTTGGCGGGGCTTGAGTGATGGGGCGGGGCTTGCACTCTGGGGCGGGGCTTGAGTGGTGGGGCGGGGCTTGCACTCTGGGGCGGGGCTTGAGTGGTTTGGCGGGGCTTGAGTGATGGGGCGGGGCTTGCACTCTGGGGCGGGGCTTGAGTGGTGGGGCGGGGCTTGAGTGGTGGGGGGGGCTTGCAATCTGGGGGCGGGGATTGAGTGGTGGGGCGGGGCTTGAGTGATGGGGCGGGGCTTGCACTCTGGGGGCGGGGCTTGAATGGTGGGGCGGAGCTTCCACTCAGGGGCGGGGCTTGAGTGGTGGGGGCAGGGTTTGAGTGGTGGGGCGGGGCTTGAGTGGGCAGGCGGGGCTTGCACTCTAGGGGCGGGGCTTGCACATTTGGGCGGCGCTTAAGTGGTGGGGCGGGGCTTGCACTCTGGGGCGGGGCTTGCACATTTGGGCGGGGCTTGAATGGTGGGGTGGAGCTTCCACTCTGGGGCGGCTTGAACTCTGGGGGCGGGGCTTGCATTCTGGGGCGGGGCTTGAGTGGTGGGGCGGGGCTTGCACTCGGGTGGAGCTTGCACTCTGGGGGCGGAGCTTAAGAGGCAGGGCGGGGATTGCACCGTGGGGCGGGGCTTAAGTGGTGGGGCGGGGCTTGCATTCTGGGGCGGGGCTTGCACTCTGGGGGCGGGGATTGAGTGGTGGGGCGGGGCTCAAATGGTGGGGCGGGGCTTGCACTCTGGGGCGGGGCTTGCATTACGAGCCGGGTTTAAATTGTGGGGCGGGGCTTGGATTGTGGGGGCGGGGCTTGAAGTACGGAGGCAGAGCTTGAATTGCGGAGGCGGGGCTTGAGGTGTGGGCGGGGCTTGGATTTTGAAAACAGGGTGGGGAGGGGCGGGGTTTGAATGATGGGGCGGGGCTTGCATTATGGGGTGGGGCTTAATTTGTGGGGGCGGGGCTTGTGGGGAGGTGGAGCTGGGGGCGGGGCTGACCTTTGGTGACCCCGCCATGACCCCTCAGTGACATCTGTGTCCCCCCCAGGTGTGCTGGGGGGGATTTTGGGGGATTTTTGAGGGGATTTTGGGGCCTTTTGGGGGGATTTTGGGGGATTTTGGGGCCTCACCTGTCCCGTACCTGCCGCAGGTGTGGCGCGGGTGCCCCCTGCCCCTGTTCAAGGTGGATTTTTGGGGGATTTTTCGGGTTCTTGGGAGATTTTGGGGGGATTTCAGGGGGATTTTGGGGTTTTTGGGGCCTCACCTGTCCTGTACCTGCCCCAGGTGTGGTGCGGGTGCCCCCTGCCCCTGTTCAAGGTGGATTTTGGGGGGATTTGGGGAGACTTTGGGGTAATTTGAGGGGATTTTGAGGGGATTTTGGGGGATTTGGGGGGATTTTGGGTTTTTTAGGGTCTCACCTGTGCCGTACCTGCCCCAGGTGTGGCGCGGGTGTCCTCTGCGCCTGTTCACGGTGGATTTTGGGGCATTTTTGGGGGAATTTTGGGGGATTTTGGGGCTTTTTTGGGGTTTTTGGGGTCTCACCTGTGCCGTACCTGCCCCAGGTGTGGCGCGGGTGCCCCCTGCGCCTGTTCACGGTGGATTTTGGGGCATTTTTGAGGGAATTTCGGGGGATTTTGGGGGATTTTGGGGGATTTTGGGGTCTCACCTGTGCCGTACCTGCCCCAGGTGTGGCGCGCGTGCCCCCTGCGCCTGTTCACGGTGGATTTTGGGGGGATTTGGGGAGACTTTGGGGTAATTTGAGGGGATTTTGAGGGGATTTTGGGGGATTTGGGGGGATTTTGGGTTTTTTAGGGTCTCACCTGTCCTGTACCTGCCCCAGGTGTGGCGCGGGTGTCCCCTGCGCCTGTTCACGGTGGATTTTGGGGCATTTTTGGGGGAATTTCGGGGGATTTTGGGGGATTTTGGGTTTTTTAGGGTCTCACCTGTGCCGTACCTGCCCCAGGTGTGGCGCGGGTGTCCTCTGCGCCTGTTCACGGTGGATTTTGGGGGGATTTGGGGAGATTTTGGGGTAATTTGAGGGGATTTTGGGGGATTTTGGGGGATTTTGTGGGTTTTTAGGGTCTCACCTGTCCCGTACCTGCCGCAGGTGTGGCGCGGGTGTCCCCTGCGCCTGTTCACGGTGGCGCTGCTGGAGGACAACAGCGAGCGGCTGCGGCGCCTGCTCGAGGCCGTGGTGCGGCGCCGGGGGCTGCCCGCGCAGGTGCACGTGGTGGAGCTGGTGAGGCCAAAAACACACCTGGGAACCCCAAAAAAACACCTGGGAACCCCCAAAAACACACCTGGGAACCCCCAAAAACACCTGGGACACCCCAAAAACACACCTGGGAACCCCAAAACCACACCTGGGAACCCCCAAAAACACCTGGGAACCCCAAAAACACACCTGGGAACCCCCAAAAATACCCTAAACCCAGCCCTGCCCCGCCCTGCCCACGCAGGTGCACAAGGTGGAGCTGGTGAGGGCAAAAACACACCTGGGAACCCCAAAAACACACCTGGGAACCCCCAAAACCACACCTGGGAACCCCAAAAACACCTGGGAACCCCCAAAAACACACCTGGGAACCCCCAAAACACACCTGGGAACCCCCAAAAATACCCTAAACCCAGCCCTGCCCCGCCCTGCCCGCGCAGGTGCACGTGGTGGAGCTGGTGAGAGCCAAAAACACACCTGGGAACCCCAGAAACACACCTGGGAACCCCCAAAAACACCTGGGAACCCCAAAAACAACCCGAAAAATACCCCAAAACCACACCTGGGAACCCCAAAAACACCTGGGAACCCCCAAAAACACACCTGGGAACCCCCAAAAACACACCTGGGACACCCCAAAAACACACCTGGGATACCCCAAAAACACACCTGGGAAGCCCCAAACACACCTGGGAACCCCAAAACCACACCTGGGAACCCCAAAAACAACCCGAAAAATACCCCAAAAGCACACCTGGGAACCCCAAAACCACACCTGGGAACCCCAAAAACACACCTGGGAACCCCCAAAAACACACCTGGGACACCCCAAAAACACACCTGGGATACCCCAAAAACACACCTGGGAAGCCCCAAACACACCTGGGAACCCCCAAAAATACCCTAAACCCAGCCCTGCCCCGCCCTGCCCGCGCAGGTGCACGTGGTGGAGCTGGTGAGGGCCAAAACCACACCTGGGAACCCCAAAAACACACCTGGGAACCCCCCAAAACACCTGGGAACCCCAAAAAATACCCTAAACCCAGCCCTGCCCCGCCCTGCCCCGCCCTGCCCGCGCAGGTGCACGTGGTGGAGCTGGTGAGGGCAAAAACCACACCTGGGAACCCCCAAAAACACACCTGGGAACCCCAAAAACAACCCGAAAAATACCCCAAAACCACACCTGGGGCACACCAGTCTGTAGTGGTCCATACTGGTTTGTACTGGTCCGTACTGGTCCATACTGGTCCGTACTGGTTTATACTGGTTTATACTGGTCTGTACTGGTCCATACTGGTCCCTGCTGGTCCACACTGGGCCGCACCGGTTTATACTGGTTTACACCGGTCCGTGCTGGTTTATACTGGTTTATACCGGTCCATACTGGTCCATACTGGTTTATACTGGTTTATACTGGTCCATACTGGTCCGTACTGGTCCGTACTGGTCCGTACTGGTCCATACCGGTCCATACTGGTTTATACTGGTTTATACCGGTCCATACCGGTCCATACTGGTTTATACTGGTTTATACTGGTCCATACTGGTTTATATCAGTCCATACTGGTTTATACTGGTCCATACTGGTTTATACTGGTCCATACTGGTTTTTACCGGTTTATACTGGTTTATGCTGGTTTATACTGGTCCATACTGGTCCATACTGGTCCATACTGGTTTTTACCGGTTTATACTGGTTTATACCGGTTTATACTGGTTTATACTGGTCCGTACCGGTCCGTACTGGTTTATACTGGTCCATACTGGTTTATACTGGTCCATACTGGTCCATACCGGTCTATACCGGTTTATACTGGTTTATACCGGTCCATACTGGTTTATACCGGTCTATACTGGTTTATACCGGTTTATACTGGTTTATACCGGTTTATACTGGTCCATACTGGTCCGTACTGGTTTATACCGGTTTATACTGGTCCATACTGGTCCATACTGGTCCGTACCGGTCCGGGGGCTGACGCCGGGCGCTCCCCGCAGCACGACGGCGCGGTCTCTGATTACACGTACGAGCGGACGCTGATGATGGAGCAGCGCTCGCAGATGCTGCGCCAGCTGCGCCGCGCGCAGGTGACGTCACCGCCCCGCCCCGCCCGTGACGTCATTGCACCTCCCGGTGATGTCACCGCCCAGCCCCACCCCTCACATGACGCCACCACCCTGCCCTGCCCCTCCCATGACGTCACTGCCCTGCCCCGCCCCGCCCGTGACACCACTGCCCCGCCCCGCCCCGCCCATGACGTCACTGCCCCCACCCTGCCTGTGATGTCACCGCCCCGCCCCACCCGTGACGTCACCGCACCACCCCGTGACGTCATCGCCCGTGGCCGCGTCTGTGACGTCATCGCCGTCCCCTCGTTGTCATTGCTCGTGTCCATGATGTCATCGCCCTGTGTGTGATGTCATCGCTCTGTATGTGACATCATCCATCACCTTGATGGTGACGTCACACTCCCTATGATGTCACCACACCTCCCTGTGACGTCACCGCCCTGTCTGCGACGTCATAGCCATCCCCCTGTTGTCCATGATGTCATAGCCCTGTCTGTGACATCATCGCTCTGTATGTGACATCATCACACCGTCTGTGATGTCACCACACTGTGATGTCATCACACACCCAGTGATGTCATGGCCCTGTCTATGATGTCATCACTCTGTCTGTGACATCACCACACTGTGACGTCATCATGCATCCCCATGATGTCATTGAACTCCCTGTGACGTCATCACTATGTGACATCATCACCCTGTGATGTCACCACGCTGTGATGTCATCACACACCCCCATGATGCCATCGCCCTCCCCGTGACGTCACTGCCCTCCCATTGATGTCACCGTGTCTGTGACGTCATCGCCCTTTCTGTGACATCATCGCCCTCCCTGTGACGTCATCGCCACCCCCATGACGTCACTGCCCCGCATATGATGTCACACTGCGACGTCACGCTGCATCACTGTGACGTCATCGCCTTCCAGTCGACGTCACTGCCCCGCCCGTGACGTCATCGCCCTTTCAGTGACGTCACGGCCACCCCGGTGACGTCATTCTCCCCCCTCCTTGTGACGTCACAGGGAGGCCACGCCCCCTCGCAGCCGCCCAGCGCCGAGGAGGAGGAGGAGGAGGGGGGAGGGGAGCCCCGGAGAGCGCCCAGCCCGTGAGTGACGGCGGGGGAGGGGAACTGGGCCAGACTGGGAGGGACTGGGAGGGACTGGGAGGGACTGGGCCAGACTGGGCCAAACTGGGAGGGGAACTGGGCCAGACTGGGCCAAACTGGGAGGGACTGGGATGGGGACTGGGCCAGACTGGGCCAAACTGGGAGGGACTGGGATGGGAACTGGGCCAGACTGGGCCAAACTGGGAGGGGGACTGGGCCAGACTGGGCCATACTGGGATGGACTGGGATGGGAACTGGGCCAGACTGGGCCAAACTGGGATGGACTGGGAGGGGACTGGGCCAGACTGGGAGGGACTGGGCCAGACTGGTCCATACCGGTTCATACTGGTTTATACTGGTCCATACTGGTCTCTCTGGCAGGGGGAACGTGCGGCGCATGCACGCGGCCATTGGGGGGATCTGTACTGGTCCATACTGGTCCATACTGGTTTATACTGGTCCGTACTGGTCCATACTGGTCCATACTGGTCCATACTGGTCTATACTGGTCCATACTGGTCCATACTGGTCCATACTGGTTTATACGGGTTTATACTGGTCCATACTGGTCCATACTGGTCCATACTGGTTTATACGGGTTTATACTGGTCCATACTGGTCCATACTGGTCCATACTGGTCCATACCGGTCTATACCGGTCCGTACTGGTCCATACTGGTCTATACTGGTCCATACTGGTCCATACTGGTTTATACCGGTCCATACTGGTCCATACCGGTTCATACTGGTTTATACTGGTCCATACTGGTTTATACTGGTCTGTCCCGGCAGGGGGAACGTGCAGCGCATGCACGCGGCCATGGGGGGGATCTGTACTGGTCCATACTGGTCCATACTGGTTTATACTGGTCCATACTGGTTTGTACTGGTCCATACTGGTTTATACTGGTTTATACTGGTTTATACCGGTCCATACTGGTCCATACCGGTTCATACTGGTTTATACTGGTCTATACTGGTCCATACTGGTCCATACCGGTCTATACCAGTCCATACTGGTCCATACTGGTCCATACTGGTCCATACTGGTCCATACTGGTTTATACCGGTCCATACTGGTCCATACTGGTCCATACTGGTCCATACTGGTCCATACTGGTCCATACTGGTCCATACTGGTCCATACTGGTCCATACTGGTTTGTACTGGTCCATACTGGTCCATACTGGTCCATACTGGTTTATACTGGTCCATACTGGTTTATACTGGTCCATACTGGTCCATACTGGTTTATACTGGTCTCTCCGGCAGGGGGAACGTGCGGCGCATGCACGCGGCCGAGCGCCTCAACGCCGCCATCTTGGCGCACTCGGGGGGGGCGGGGCTGGTGCTGCTGGACCTGCCGCCCCCGCCCCCCCCGCGCCCCGCCCGGCCCCTGGAGAACTGCATCCAAAATGGGGGGAAAAACAGGGATTTGGGGAAAAACGGGGATGATGGGGATGATGGGAAAAAATGGGGAAAATGGGGAAAAGAATGGGAAAAAATGGGTGGAAAAACGGGGAAAAATGGGGGGAAAAATGGGATAAAATGGGGAGAAATGGAGGGAAAAATGGGGGAAAAACGGGAAAAATTGGGGAAAAATAGGGAAAAAATGGGGAAAAAATGGGGGGAAAATGGGAAAAATGGGAATAATGGGAATAATGGGAATAATGGGAATAATGGGAATAACGGGAACCCGGCCCCTGGAGAACTGGATCTGATTTGGGGGGAAAAACAGGGATTTTGGGAAAAATGGGAGAAAATGGGGGGGGGAAAACGGGGATAATGGGAAAAAATGGGAAAAAATGGGGGGAAAAATGGGATAAAATGGGGAAAAACAGGGAAAAAATGGGAAAAAATGGGGGAAAATGGGGGAAAAAATGGAAAAAATGGGGGGAAATGGGGAAAAACAGGGAAAAATGGGGGAAAATGGAGGGAAAAATGGGAGGAAATGGGAAAAAATGGAGGGAAAATGGGAAAAATGGGAATGATGGGAATAATGGGAATAACAGGAACCCGGCCCCTGGAGAACTGGATCCGATTTGGGGGGAAAAACAGGGATTTTGGGGGAAAACGGGGATGATGGGGATGATGGGAAAAAATGGGGGAAAATGGGGAAAAGAATGGGAAAAAATGGGTGGAAAAACGGGGGAAAATGGGGGGGAAAATGGGATAAAATGGGGGAAAAATGGAGGGAAAAATGGGGGGAAAATGGGAAAAATTGGGGAAAAACAGGGAAAAAATGGGAAAAAATGGGGGGAAAATGGGAAAAATGGGAATAATGGGAATAATGGGAACCCGGCCCCTGGAGAACTGGATCTGATTTGGGGGGAAAAACCGGGATTTTGGGAAAAAATGGGGAAAAAATGGGGGGAAAATGGGAAAAAATGGGAATGGGGAAAAGGAAAAGGGAGGGAAAATGGGAAATGGGGGAACTGGGAGGGCACTGGGGGCACTGGGGGGCACTGGGAGGATACTGGGGGTTACTGGGAGGGCACTGGGGGGCACTGGGGGGCACTGGGGGTTACTGGGAGGGCACTGGGGGGCACTGGGGGTTACTGGGAGGGCACTGGGAGGGCACTGGGGGGCACTGGGAGGATACTGGTGTTACTGGGAGGCATTGAGAGCACTGGGGGGCACTGGGAGGGCACTGGGAGGCACTGGGGGTTACTGGGAGGATACTGGGAGGGCACTGGGAGGGCACTGGGAGGGCACTGGGGGGCACTGGGGGGCACTGGGGGTTACTGGGAGGATACTGGGGGTTACTGGGAGGGCACTGGGGGGCACTGGGAGGGCACTGGGGGGCACTGGGGGGCACTGGGGGTTACTGGGAGGATACTGGGGGTTACTGGGAGGGCACTGGGGGGGCACTGGGAGGGCACTGGGGGGCACTGGGAGGATACTGGTGTTACTGGGAGGCATTGAGGGCACTGGTGGTTACTGGGAGGGCACTGGGAGGGCACTGGGGGTCACGGGGAGGGCATTGGTTTATACTGGTTTGTACTGGTTTGTACTGGTCTGTACTGGTTTGTACTGGTGAGCCTTGACCGCAGCCCAGACCTGGAGTTCCTGGAGGTGCTGACCGAGGGCCTGGGGCCGGTGCTGCTCGTCAGGGACGGCGACGGCGACGGCGACCAGTGCTCCCAGTATGGGACTGGGAACGGGACTGGGGAGCCCTGAGAGACCAGTGCTCCCAGTATGGGACTGGGAACGGGACTGGGGAGCCCTGAGAGACCAGTGCTCCCAGTATGGGACTGGGAACGGGGACCAGTGCTCCCAGTATGGGACTGGGAACGGGACTGGGGAGCCCTGAGAGACCAGTGCTCCCAGTATGGGACTGGGAACAGGACCAGTGCTCCCAGTATGGGACTGGGAACGGGACTGGGGAGCCCTGAGAGACCAGTGCTCCCAGTATGGGACTGGGAACGGGACTGGGGAGCCCTGAGAGACCAGTGCTCCCAGTATGGGACTGGGAACAGAACCAGTGCTCCCAGTATGGGACTGGGAACGGGACTGGGGAGCCCTGAGAGACCAGTGCTCCCAGTATGGGACTGGGAACGGGACTGGGGAGCCCTGAGAGACCAGTGCTCCCAGTATGGGACTGGGAACGGGACTGGGGAGCCCTGAGAGACCAGTGCTCCCAGTATGGGACTGGGAACGGGACCAGTGCTCCCAGTATGGGACTGGGAACGGGACTGGGGAGCCCTGAGAGACCAGTGCTCCCAGTATGGGACTGGGAACGGGACTGGGGAGCCCTGAGAGACCAGTGCTCCCAGTATGGGACTGGGAACGGGGACCAGTGCTCCCAGTATGGGACTGGGAACGGGACTGGGGACGGGGACCAGTGCTCCCAGTATGGGACTGGGAACGGGACTGGGAATGGGACTGGGGAGCCCTGAGAGACCAGTGCTCCCAGTATGGGACTGGGAACGGGACTGGGAACGGGGACCAGTGCTCCCAGTATGGAACTGGGAACAGGGCCAGCATGGCCCAGTGCTCCCAGTGTGGCCCCTGTGCCCTCCCAGTGCTCCCAGTCCAGTCCCAGTTCCCTCCCAGTGTTCCCAGTCCGGTCCCAGTTCCTCCCAGTCCAGTCCCAGTCCAGTCCCAGTTCCCCCCAGCACTCCCAGTCCAGTCCCAGTCTGGTCCCAGTTGCTCCCAGTCCAGTCCCAGTCCCTCCCAGTTCCTCCCAGTCCGCTCCCAGTCCAGTCCCAGTCCAGTCCCAGTTCCCTCCCAGTGCTCCCAGTCCAGTCCCAGTCCCTCCCAGTCCCTCCCAGTCCCTCCCAGTCCATCCCAGTCCGCTCCCAGTCCCTCCCAGTCCCTCCCAGTCCCTCCCAGTCCCTCCCAGTCCCTCCCAGTCCATCCCAGTCCCTCCCAGTCCATCCCAGTCCCTCCCAGTCCCTCCCAGTCCAGTCCCAGTCCCTCCCAGTTTGATCCCAGTCCCCCCAGTCCCCCCAGTCTGCGCTGGTTTGCGCTCCGGTGTCACCAAAGATCCTCAATAAAGGCCCCGAACGGACACGGGGACGGAGGAGCCGCGAGGAGCCAAACGGGAACCGGGAGCCACGGGATTGGGGAATCCCGGGAAATCCGGGAGCGACGGGATTGGGGGATTCCGGGAAATCCGGGAGCCGCGGGATTGGGGAATCCCGGGAAATCCGGGAGCCGCGGGATTGGGGAATCCCGGGAAATCCGGGAGCGATGGGATTGGGGAATCCCGGGAAATCCGGGAGCACTGGGATTGGGATCGATGGAATTTGGGATCGATGGGATTTGGGATTGATGGGATTGGGATTGATGGGATTGGGATCAATGGGATTGCTGGGAATTTGGGGATTGGGATTGCTGGGATTGGGAATTTCTGGAAATTTGGGGAATTCCAGGAAATCCGGGAGCGCTGGGACTGGGATCGATGGGATTTGGGATCGATGGGATTTGGGATCGATGGGATTTGGGATCGATGGGATTGGGATCGCTGGGATTGCTGGGAATTTGGGGATTGGGATTGCTGGGATTGGGATTGCTGGGATTGGGATTGCTGGGATTGGGGATTTCTGGAAATTTGGGGAATTCCAGGAAATCCGGGAACGCTGGGACTGGGATCGATGGGACTGGGATTGCTGGGATTGGGGGGATCCCAGGAAATCCGGGAGCACTGGGATTGGGATCGATGGGATTTGGGATTGATGGGATTTGGGATTGATGGGATTTGGGATCGCTGGGATTTGGGATTGATGGGATTGGGATCGCTGGGATTTGGGATCGCTGGGATTGGGATCGCTGGGATTGCTGGGAATTTGGGGATTGGGATTGCTGGGATTGGGGATTTCTGGAAATTTGGGGAATTCCAGGAAATCCGGGATTGCTGGGATTGGGATTGCTGGGACTGGGATCAATGGGACTGGGCTTGATGGGATTGGGATTGCTGGGAATTTGAGGAATTCCAGGAAATCTGGGATTGCTGGGATTGGGATCACTGGGATTGGGATCGCTGGGATTTGGGATTGATGGGATTTGGGATTGATGGGACTGGGATCGCTGGGATTGGGGGATTGAGGGATTTGGGGATTTCTGGGATTGGGATTGCTGGGAATTTGGGGGTTTCTGGAAATTTGGGGATTGCTGGGATTTGGGGATTTGGGGATCGCTGGGACTGGGATCAATGGGATTGGGATTGCTGGGAATTTGAGGAATTCCAGGAAATCCGGGAGCGCTGGGATTGGGATCGATGGGATTGGGACCGATGGGAATTTGGGGAATCCCGGGAAATCGGGGAGCGCTGGGATCGGGATCGATGGGATTGAGGGATTTTGGGATTTCTGGGATTTGGGGATTGCTGGGACTGGGATTTCAGGAATTTGGGGATTTCTGGGATATTTGGGGATTTTTGGGATCTCTGAGAGGATTTTGGGGATCCCTGATGGGATTTTGAGGATCTCTGAGGGGATTTGGGGGCCCCGATGGGATTTTTGGGGCTCTCTGAGGGGAATTTTGGGCCTGGTGGATTTTGGGGGTCTCTGGGGAGATTTGAGGGATTTGGGGGGGGGGGATTTTTGGGGCTCTCTGAGGGGAATTTTGGGGATCCCTGAGGGGAGTTTTGGGGCCTGGTGGATTTTAGGGGTCTCTGGGGATATTTCAGGGATTTGGGGGGGAGTTTTGGGGCTCTCCGAGGGGATTTTTGGGGATCCCTGAGGGAAATTTCGGGCCTTGTGGATTTTGGGGCTCTCCGAGGGGATTTTTGGGCCTCTCTGAAGGGATTTTTGGGGATCCCTGAGGGGAATTTTGGGCCCGGTGGATTTTTGGGGGTCTCTGGGGAGATTTTAGGGATTTGGGGGGGATTTTTGGGGCTCTCTGAGGGGATTTTTGGGGATCCCTGAGGGGAATTTGGGGATCCCTGAGGGGAATGTTTGGCCTGGTGGATTTTGGGGCTCTCTGAGGGGATTTTTGGGGATCCCTGAGGGGAGTTTTGGGGCCTGGTGGATTTCGGGGGACTCTGGGGAGATTTCAGGGATTTTGGAGGGGTTTTTGGGCCTCTCCGAGGGGATTTTTGGGGCTCTCTGAGGGGATTTTTGGGGCTCTTTGAGGGGAATTTTGGGCCTGGTGGATTTTAGGGGTCTCTGGGGAGATTTTAGGGATTTGGGGGGGAGTTTTGGGGCTGAGGGGATTTTTGGGGCTCTCTGAGGGGAATTTGGGGATCCCTGAGGGGAATTTTGGGCCTGGTGGATTTTGGGGGGTTTCTGGGGATATTTCAGGGATTTGGGGGGGATTTTTGGGGTTCTCCGAGGGGATTTTTGGGGATCCCTGAGGGGAATTTGGGGATCCCTGAGGGGAATTTAGGGCCTGGTGGATTTTGGGGGGTCTCTGAAGGGATTTTTGGGGCTCCCTGAGGGGATTTTTGGACCTGGTGGATTTTGGGGGGTCTCTGGGGATATTTCAGGGATTTGGGGGGGATTTTGGGGCTCTCCGAGGGGATTTTTGGGGCTCTCCGGCGAATTTCGGGCCCCGTTGGATTTCGGGGTTCCCTGAGGGGATGGGGGCGGGGCCAGACGGGGGCGTGGCCACACCGAGGGGATGGGCGTGGCCTCACGTCAAACGCGCGCCAGCACCTCAGACACGTGACCTCGCCTCATACACGTGACGGCGCGCGCCGAGGGGGCGTGACCGCCGCAGAGGAGGCGTGGCCGCAGCAGAGGGGGCGTGGTCCAGCGCCCTGAGGGGGCGTGGCCCTCCCGCTGATTCAGCGTGGGGCCACTGCAGAGGGGGCGTGTCCCCGCGCGCTGGGGGGCGTGGTCTCCGCGGAGAGGGCGTGTCCCCGCGCGCCGAGGGGGCGTGTTCACTGCGGAGAGGGCGTGGCCTCCGCTGTGAGGGGACGCTCCAAGATGGCGGCGCTGGCGCTGTGGGCGCTGCTCTCGGCCCTGGCCGGGCTCTCTCCGGGCCCGGGGCCCGCGGAGGCCGCGCAGCTCCCGCTGCTGGTCTGGAGCACGGAGCGGTACGAGAGGGGGCCCCACACCTCCGGGGGGGGTGGGTTCTGGGGGGGATTTGGGGCTTTTCTGGGGAGGTTTGAGGGGGTGTAAGGGCGCTGAGAGCCCTCAGAAAGCCCTTGGGGGGGCTCGGGGGGGAATTTGGGCTTTTTTCGGGGAGATTCGAGGGAGTTTTGAGGGGATTTGGGGGCGCTGAGAGGTCTCGGAGGGGTTTTGGGGGGGATTTGGGCCTTTTTTGGGGAGATTTGAGGGGGTTTGGGGGCGCTGAGAGGCCTCGAAAAGCCCTCAGGGCAGTTTGGGGGGGCTCGGGGATCTTTTGGGGGGGATTTGGGGCTTTTCTGGGGAGGTTTGAGGAGGTTTAGGGGCGCTCAGAGCCCTCAGGAAACCCTTGGGGGGGGCTCGGGGGGGGATTTGGGCTTTTTTCGGGGAGATTCGAGGGAGTTTTGAGGGGATTTGGGGGCGCTGAGAGGTCTCGGAGGGGTTTTGGGGGGGATTTGGGCCTTTTTTGGGGAGATTTGAGGGGGTTTGGGGGCGCTGAGAGGCCTTGAAAAGCCCTTGGGGGTGGATTTGGGGTTTTTTGGGGAGGTTTGAGGGGATTTGGGGGAGCTCAGCGGATTTAGGGGCGCTGAGAAGCCTCGGGGGGGGGAATTTGGGGGGGCCTAAGAGGCCTCAGGGGGGTTTTGAGGGAATTTTGGGGTGCTGAGAGGCCTCAGGAGCTTTTGAGGGGCTTTGGGGGGGGGGTCCTCTTCAGGGGATTTGGGGTCCCTGGGTGATTTTTGGGGCTCTCTCTGTGGGGATTTCGGGGTTCCCAGGGTGATTTTGGGGTTCCCTGGGTGATTTTGGGGTTCCTGGGGTGGCTGGCTTTGGGGTCAGTGGCTGATTTTGGGGTTCCCTGGCTGATTTTGGGGTTTCTGGATAATTTTGGGGTTCCCTGGCTGATTTGGGGGTCCCAGGTCGCTGTGGCCACCCCCGTCCATCCCCGGGGGCCGGGCGCTGTCGGAGCCGGAGCTGCAGGAGCTGCTGGAGCCGGGGCTGCGCCGGGGCCCCCGCACGGTGCTGCTGTTCCTGCAGGACCAGGTGAGCCAAAAACCCTAAAAATCACCCCAAAAATATCCCAAAAATAACCCCAAACCCTGCCCCGCACGGTGCTGCTGTTCCTGCAGGACCAGGTGAGCCAAAAACCCCAAAAATCACCCCAAAAATATCCCAAAAATATCCCAAAAATATCCCAAAAATAACCCCAAAAATTACCCCAAAAATCACCTGAAAATCACCCCGAAAATCACCCCAAAAATCACCCCAAAAATATCTGAAAAATATCTGAAAAATATCTCAAAAATATCCCAAAAATATCCCAAAAATATCCCAAAAATCACTCCAAAAATGTCCCAAAAATATCCTAGAAATATCCCAGAACTCACCCCAAATATATTCCCAAAATAACCCCAAACCCTGCCCCGCACGGTGCTGCTGTTCCTGCAGGAGCAGGTGAGCCAAAAACCCCAAAACTCACCCCAAAAAATATCCCAAAAATACCCCAAAACTAACTACAAACCTAAAAGCCCAAACCCCCAAAGCCCAAACCCCAAACCCCCAAAGCCCAAAGGCCAAAACCCCAAATCCCCAAAGCCCAAAACCCCAAACCCAAACCCCCACACCCCAAAGCCTAAACCCCAAAATCCCCAAACCCAAAACCCCCAAAGCCCCAAAACCCAAACCCAAAACCCCCAAAGCCCAAACCCCAAAACCTGAAAACCCCCAAGCCCAAACCCCAAACCCAAACCCTCACACCTCAAATTCCCAAACCCCAAAACCCCGAAACCCCAAACCCCAAAACCCCAAACCCCAAAACCCCCAAACCCCCAAAGCCCAAAACCCCAAATCACAAATGCCCCAAGCCCAAACCCAAACCTCCAAACCCCCAAAGCCCAAACGCCCAAACCCCAAAGTCCCAAAACCCAAACCCAAAACCCCCAAACCCCACACCCCAAAGCCCAAAACCCAAATCCCAAATCCCCAAAGCCCAAACCTCAGAACCCCAAACCCAAACCTCCAAACCTCAAATCCCCAAACCCCAAATCCCCAAACCCCAAAACCCCAAACCCCCAAAGCCCAAAACCCAAACCCAAAACCCCCAAAGCCCAAATCCCAAACCCCCAAAGCCCAAACCTCAGAACCCCAAACCCAAACCTCAAATCCCCAAACCCCAAACCCCAAAACCCCAAACCCCCAAAGCCCAAAACCACGAAAGCCCAAACCCCAAAACCCCCAAGCCCAAAACCCCAAATCCCAAACCCCCAAAGCCCAAAACCTAAACCCCAAACCCCCAAAGCCCAAACCCCAAAACCCCCAAACCCCACACCCCAAAGCCCAAAACCCAAACCCCAAACCCCCAAAACCCAAACCTCCAAACCTCAAATCCCCAAACCCCAAAACCCCAAACCCCCAAAGCCCAAAACCCAAACCCAAAACCCCCAAAGCCCAAACCCCAAAACCCCCAAGCCCAAAACCCCAAATCCCAAACCCCCAAAGCCCAAAACCCAACCCCAAAACCCCAAACCCCAGAACCCCAAATCCCACACCTCAAATCCCAAACCCCAAAACCTGAAAACCCCCAAACCCAAAACCCCAACCCCAAACCTCCACACCGCAAACCCCAAACCCAAACCCCCACACCTCAAATCCCGAAACCCCAAACCCCAAAGCCCAAAACCCGAAAACCCCCAAGCCCCAAACCCCAAATGCAAACCGCACACCCAAACCCCCAAAACCCCAAAGCCCACACCCCAAAACCCAAAACCCCAAAACCCCAAATGCCACACCCCAAATCCCCAAACCCCCAAAACCCAAACCCAAAACCCCCAAAGCCCAAACCCCCAAAACCCAAAAAGCCCCAAAACCCCCAAATCCCGAAACCCCAAACCCCCAAAACCCAAAGCCCACACCCCAAAACCCCAAACCCCAAAACCCCGAAACCCCAAAGCCCAAACCCCAAAACCCCGAACCCCAAAACCCAAAGCCCAGCCCCCTAGCCCCACTGCCGCTGCCCCTCCCCAGCTGTCGGTCGATGACGTCACCGCCTTCGGGGCCGTGTTCGGCAACGAACCCAACGGAGCCTTCCCGCGGCTGAGGGTGAGGGGCGGGGCCAGAGAAAGGGGCGGGGCCAAGGGAGGGGGCGGGAACCCAACAGAGCCTTCCCGCGGCTGAGGGTGAGGGGCGGGGCCTGGGGAAAGGGGCGGGGCCAAGGGAGGGGGCGGGAACCCAACGGAGCCTTCCCGCGGCTGAGGGTGAGGGGCGGGGCCTGGGGAAAGGGGCGGGGCCAAGGGAGGGGGCGGGAACCCAACGGAGCCTTCCCGCGGCTGAGGGTGAGGGGCGGGGCCAGCGAAAGGGGCGGGGCCAAGGGAGGGGGCGGGAACCCAACGGAGCCTTCCCGCGGCTGAGGGTGAGGGGCGGGGCCAGCGAAAGGGGCGGGGCCAAGGAGGGGGGAAGGGCCAAGGAAAGGGGAGGGGCAGGAAGATGGGGAGGGGCCAGCAAGGGATGGGCGGGGCCAGCAGTGGAGGGGGAGGGGCCAAGAGGGGAGGGGGAGGGGTTAGCAAGGGAAGGGGAGGGGACATCAACGGAAGGGGCGGGGCCAAAGGGCTGAGGGTGGGGCAATGGGGGTGTGGGAGGGGTCACGGGGGGGCCAGTGGAGGGGGAGGGGCCAGCAGGGGAGAGGGAGGGGCCAACAAGAGAGAAGGAGGGGCCAACAAAGGAGGGGGTGTGGCTAGTAGAAGAGGGGGAGGGGCACGGGGGGTGGGGTCAGTGGGGGAGGAGCCATTGGAAGGGGGAGGGGCCAGCAGGGGAGGGGCAATGAGAAGGGGGGAGGGGACACGGGGGGGAGGGGCCAGCAAGGGAAGGGGAGGGGTCAATGACAGAGGGGGAAAGGGGAGGGGCCAATGTGGGAGGAGCCACACCAGGG